>NW_023505301.1:0-6793 GCF_004664715.2 Peromyscus leucopus | reverse complement strand
GAGGAATAACAATAGAGGGTGACTTGTGCACTTCAACAGTATAGAAGTGAACAGACATTTGTATAAGATATCAGAAGAACAAAACATTAAACCTAAATAAAACATCAGAGATTTTATGGCACTAAAATCTCTTCTAACATTGAAAATGTGCCTTTAATTTGAAACTTGTATTCTAATATACCAGTTAGCTATTTTGCAACAAGAGTACCATCACTCTTAAAGAGTAACATTTAAAACAAGGTAATTTTATGCCATTAAGTCTGTAGTTATTTATGTCAATTTTTTCTTTTATTTTATTGTAGAAGAGTTAGAGATGTTTATAGTGCAGGTAGAGGGGGTGTGTATGAAGGTACATGTGTGTAGGTGCATGTGGGCAGACAAAGGTGTCATGTGTATAGGTGCACATGTGCGTACAGAGAGGGGTCCTGTGTGCAGGTGCACATGTGTGCTGGTACACATGTAGGCCTTGGAAATTCTTCTCCAGTAGCTTTCCACCTTGGATCGTTGTGACAAGGTCACTAACTGGCCTGGAGCTTGCTGGATAGGCAGGGTGGATGGCCAGAAACCCTAAGGATTTGCATATTTCTGCTTCTCATTGTTAGGGTTACAGTCACCTATGATCACACCCAACATTATCTGTGGGTTCTGGGTCTTAACCTAAGAAACTCAGGCTTGCCCAGTGAGCATTTTATTGACTGAACAATCCCCCAACCGTATTTTGTGTCAACCAGAAAAAGTAAAAGCCATTTATTTGGCTCTGGTAGTCCAGCTGTCGTGACCTTCCTTACTTAGGGGTCTGGGGAAAGGTTTTGCAAAGGCTGACTGGATCCTTCCCACAAGGGGAACTTGAGCTAAGACAACAGAGTTGACACTGCCCTGATGTACATAGTCTGTAGTGGGTAGCCATTCCAGCTTGGATCTGGAAGCTCCAACCCCCATTGAGACTCTGGCAACTGTCACGCCTAAGAGGCGGGGCGAGGGGAGGTGCTGGAAACCTGAGAGCTGGATGGGCAAGCGCTCGCTCTGGGTGCGCTCTCTGCGCCTGGACCCTGGATAGTGGCGATTGATTGTGCAGAGCTCCAGAGAACACCGCTGGATTGCGATACACTTTCCCCAGACCCCCGCGACCTATCCACTCCTTCATTTGTAAGTCATCCACTAAATAAATCTTCCTTTTAACTACGTGGAGTGGCCTTTATAATTTTCCCCAATATCTGGCGCCCACGTGGGTCAAATTCCAAAGGTCTGGGCGGCTCCTGCCCTCAGCCTGCTCCCCGGCTGGCGGGTACCTAAACCCACCTGCAAAGTTCCATATAACCAGTCCATTCCCGAAAAGGGGAGCAGCTAGTCCGGTCTCAGCTCCCTAGCTTAGCCCCGAGACCAGTGAAAAACCGCTGCGAGTGAGGTATCCGGCCCCCGGCTCCCGGCCATCCCGCCATCTACCTCCAGCTGCCGCCAGCCAAGGTCGCCAGCAGGCCCTGCTTTGGAGCTGTACCAGCACCGCCTGCTGGCTGAGAAGCGCTACTACACCCCGCGCACCACGGAAAGGTAAGACAGGCAAAGCAGTGTTTTATTTCAAGTAAAAGTACTTGATAATTTTACATCTTAAAATTGACTAACAAATTTTGAGTAATTCTTGTAATATGGCTGACAACATTACCTCACAAGAATTTAAAAACCTTTTTGCCTGTATGATGAATGACATTCTCCTGGAAATATATGACCTTCCTCAGGCATATTTGGCCTGTACCATTTTGGCATTCATCGTAATAATTCACACAGTGTTCAAACACTGCTTTAATAATAAGAACAAAGATGAGTCATTATTGGACTGATACAGGCTTTAAAAGATAGCAATGAAGACTTACAGAAAAAGAATCTCTTTCTGGAATCTGCTTTAAAAGATAGCAATGAAGGCTTACAGAAAAAGATTCTCTTTCTGGAATCTGCTTTAAAAGATAGCAATGAAGGCTTACAGAAAAAGAATCTCTTTCTGGAATCTGCCTTCAAAGATAGCAATGAGGGCTTACAAAAAAAGATTCTCTTCCTGGAATCTGCCTTCAAAGATAGCAATGAAAGCTTACAGAAAGAGATTCTCTTTCTGGGATCTGCTTTAAAAGATAGCAATGAAGACTTACAGAAAAAGAGTCTCTTTCTGGAATCTGCCTTCAAAGATAGCAGTGAGGGCTTACAGAAAAAGATTCTCTTTCTGGAATCTGCTTTAAGAGATGGCAATGAAGACTTACAGAAGAAAAGTCTCTTTCTGGAATCTGCCTTCAAAGATAGCAGTGAGGGCTTACAGAAAAAGATTCTCTTTCTGGAATCTGCTTTAAGAGATGGCAATGAAGACTTACAGAAGAAAAATCTCTTTCTGGAATCTGCCTTCAAAGATAGCAGTGAGGGCTTACAGAGAAAGATTCTCTTTCTGGAATCTGCTTTAAAAGATGGCAAGGAAGACTTACAGAAAGAGATTCTCTTTCTAGAATCTGCTTTCAAAGATAGCAATGAAGGCTTACAGAAAAAGATTCTCTTTCTGGAATCTGCTTTAAAAAGATAGTAATGAAGGCTTACAGGAAAAGATTCTTTCTCTAGAATCTACTAATCAGGATTTACAAAACAGGCTTGTACCCAAAATTGATTTTATTGATAATAAATATGAATATCTAATGGATAGAACACTAACTCTCCAGAGTGAAGTTATGGCTACTCAGACATTGCATAAGGAAGAAAGATTATCATTAATTGATAAGATAAGGTCCATGGAATCATGTACTTCTGAGGAAAATAAAAATGTCTATGATTCCATGAGAAATCTGGAGTCCCTTACAAGAGAGGAGGTTCACTCCCTAGAACAGACCCTAGGTGCTCGTTTGCAAGCCCTAGAAGAAACTCTCAGTAAATGTGACAAGGAAACTAATAAGCAGAAGGTCAAGACCATAGAGGTTGTAACATCTCCAAACAGCTCTCATACAATGGCTTATCCTGTTATCGTCCATGAGAAGCCAGCAGATGACACACACCCCGAGCCATATATGACATATACATTACAACCAATTTCAACAAGGGACTTTAAAAATATAAAGGAAGCAGTAGTTACGTATGGGATACATTCCACATACGTAAAACAGATGTTAAATTCATGGTCTACCTCACATAGAATCATCCCAGATGACTGGCATCAGTTAATTTCAGCTGTTCTAGAATATAGCCAGCAGCTACAGTGGAAGAGCTGGTTGAGAGAAGAGGCAAAAAATTTAGAACAACAAGGTAAACTCAGAGGTTTTGTGATCTCCCAAGATCAAATACTTGGTGAGGGATGTTTTGCTGACAGGAATGTACAAGCCACTTATGATGAGCATACAATATCCCTATGCCGTACAGCAGCTCTAAATGCTTGGGAAAAAATTCCAGAACCTGGAAAACCAACTGAGGTATACACAAAGATATTTCAGGGACCACATGAATCTTTCACTGATTTTTTACAAAGGCTGAACACAGCTATAACAAAAGCTGTATCAAATAAAGAATTAAGAAAAGTATTAACTGAGTCCTTGGCATTCGACAATGCTAATGCAGAGTGCAGAAGAATACTTACACCACTAAAGATCAGATCAGCTCCTTTGGAAGAATGGATTCAGTACACTAATGGTGTTCAGTCTCTTAACTACAGTAATGAGGCTTGGATAGGAGAGACAAATCCCAGAGGTGAAAGAAGGCCCCGTGTTACCAAATGTTTTAAATGTGGTACACCAGGTCATATAAGTAAAAACTGTACGTGGGGTACTCCTAGAAGTAATACTCCTTCTAGGAATAGCCTAAACAGGAGACCCCAACCACCTCCTGGATTATGTAGAAGGTGTGGCAAAGGCCAACATTGGACCAATGAGTGTAGATCAAAATAGATATACGAGGCAACCCTTTACTGGCGGGAAACGCCTCAGGGGGCCTCTTGCAGGCCCCAAATCAAATGTAGTACGAACATTCCCAGCCACTGTGAAAGAAATTCCTCTCCAGGACAACTGAATAAACCAATGCCTAATGTAAAAACCGATACTGCAATGGATGATAAAACAGCTTTGATAGATGGATCACAGTTTACGAAGAACACTATAAAACAAATATTTTGGCAGACTTCCATAAATGAACAAAGACCAAAGCTTAGAATTCGAATTAATGGCCTGGTTCTGGAGGGCCTGGTAGACACAGGTGCAGATGTGACTATAATTACACCAAAATCATGGCATCCAAATTGGCCTCTTCAAGAGGTAGATGTCCAACTGTTAGGGATTGGCACCCTATCTCAAATAAAACAGAGTTCGAGATGGGTTGAATGCATAGGGCCAGAAGGACAGAGAGGAAGGCTGAAGCCATATGTAACAAATGTAGCAGTAAATCTTTGGGGCCGAGATCTGTTACAACAGTGGAATACCCAGATTAAAATTCCTACACTTTCAGAAAAGGAATACAGACCAATACATGTTTCTAGAAATAATATCATAACATGCTATAAAAATCAGTCACCAACCATTCAGGCTGTTCACAAACAGAGCACGACTGTTGTTGAACTCTCAGAAGTACCAACTGCCTTACCTTTAAAATGGCTAACTAATAAACCTGTCTGGGTTGGACAATGGCCTTTGACAAAAGAGAAGCTACAAGCTTTAGAACAGCTGGTTCAAGAGCAGTTAAATGCTCAACACATTGAAGAATCTACCAGCCCTTGAATTCTCCTGTATTTGTTATTAAAAAAAAAAATCTGGTAATTGGAGAATGCTGACAGTTCTGAGAGCTATTAATAAAGTAATTCAGCCAATGGCTCCCTACAGACTGGGATCCCTTGCCCTCTATGCTACCAAAAGAATGGCCTATAATAGTTATTGACTTAAAAGACTGTTTCTTTACCATACCCTTACAGGAAAATGATAGAGAAAAATTTGCCTTCACAGTACCTAATTATAATAATTCTCAGCCAGTCAAGAGATATCAATGGAAGGTCCTCCCACAGGGAATGTTAAACAGCCCTACTTTGTGTCAATACTTTGTGCAGAAACCATTAGAGATAATTCGTGTAAAGTTTCCACAATCCATAATTATCACTATATGGATGATATCCTATTAGCTGATCCAAAGTTAGATACATTAGAAAGCATGTTTGAAGAAGTAAAAAAAGTTTTGCCTTGCTGGGACTGCAAATTGCTCCTGAAAAAATACAAAGAGAGATTCTATTAATTACTTAGGATATAAGATAGAGCTACAAAAAATTAGACCCCAAAAGGTTCAACTAAGAAGAGATAGATTGAAGACTCTTAATGATTTTCAAAAGTTATTAGGAAGCATTTCTAACTTACTGGGTATCATGGGAATACCCAAAGATGGACTAAAAAATTTGGCTAATACTCTAGAAGGGGACAAAGAATTAAATAGTCCAAGAGAATTATCAGCTGAAGCTGAGAAGGAATTGGCTCTAGTAGAAAAGACAATTCGAGAAGCACATGTGATCGTGTGATCCAGAACTTAAATGCATTCTTGTCATATTCCCTTCCAGACATTCCCCAACAGTATTGATGCAGAGGGAAGATATTATATTGGAATGGATATTCCTACCACGTAAACCAAATAAGAAATTAAAGACTTATATAGAAAAGATCTCTGATTTGATTCAAAAGGGTAAATTAAGACTTCGCCAGTTGACAGGAATGGACCCAGCAGAAATTGTAGTACCTTTAACTAATGAGGAAATTTCATCACTATGGAAAGATAATGAATACTGGCAGAGAGCCTGCAGTAACTTTTTGGGAGAGATTAACAACCACTATCCCAAAAGCAAGAGAATAGAATTCATAAAGAAGACTGAATGGGTCCTTCCTCACATTGTACGACAAAAGCCAATTTCTGGAGTCCTCACATTCTACACTGATGCAAATAAATCAGGGAAAGCAGGATATAAATCAGGAGACTTAAGTAAAGTGGTACAAAGTCCATATAGCTCTGTACAAAAGGCAGAACTGTATGCCATTCTTATGGTACTGATGGACTTCACAAAACCCTCAATATAGTCACTGACTCTCAATATGCAGAGAGAGTTGTTTTACATATTGAAACTGCTGAATTTATTCTGATAATACAGAATTAACTTCATTATTCATACAATTGCAGGAAATCATCAGAAAAAGGGAACATCCTATATATATAACACATATCAGATCCCATACAGGTCTGCCAGGACCTTTAGCACAAGGTAATGATGAGATTGATCAGTTACTAATAGGTAATGTGCTAGAAGCTTCAGAATGTCATAAGAAAACACCATGTAATAGCAAAGGATTTCTCCATCACTTGGCAACAGGCTAAGGATATTGTAAAAAAATGTCCTACTTGTTCCATCTATAACCAAACTCCATTACCTGCAGGGAGTAATCCAAAAGGTATACAAGAAATGAAATTTGGCAGATGGATGTGTTTCATTTTGCAGAATTTGGAAGATTAAAGTATGTACATCATACCATTGACACCTATTCAGGATTTCAATGGCAACTCCTATGAGTTCTGAAAAGGCTGATTCTGTGATTACACACCTATTAGAAGTTATGGCCATCATGGGAATACCTGTACAAATTAAGACAGACAATGCCCCAGCATATGTCTCCAATAAAATGAGACAGTTCTTTGCTTATTACAATATAAAGCATGTTACAGGTATACCAATAATCCCACAGGCCAAGCAGTCATAGAGAGATCCAATCGAACTTTAAAGGATATGCTAAATAAACAGCAACAGGTAACAATGACTAAA
>NW_023505300.1:0-32148 GCF_004664715.2 Peromyscus leucopus | reverse complement strand
CTTAATTAAGAAAATGCCTCTGTAAGATCAGGCTGCAGGCAAGCAAGCCTGTAGGGCATTTTCTTAACTAGTGACCGATGAGGGAGGGTACCATGCCTGGGCTGGTGGTCCTGAATTCTATAAGAAAGCAGACTGAGAAAGCATGGGGAGCAAGCCAGTAAGCAGCTCCCCTCCATGACCTCTGTATCAGCTCCTGCCTCCAGGTTCCTGCCCTGCTTGAGTTCCTGTCCTGACTTCCTTCCATGATGACTATGATCTAGACTCATAAGCCAAATAAACCCTTTCCTCCCCAACTTTTTGGTCATGGGGTTTCAGCACAGCAAGAGAAGCCCTGACTAAGACAGAGGCCCTTCACATTCAAACTACAACAGACACCAAGACAGGTAATAGGTCATGGGCCACTCCTCTCCCATCCTCCATTTCTCAATCAACCACTCCAGAAAGCCCAGCTCTAAGGATGGTGTGATGTTGACTCCTTGACCTTGCTCTGGGCACCTCCTTTCTGTCCTCCACAGCTCAAAAGAATCCCAGAGCTGACACCAGTTCCGTGACCTTCCACGTGAGAAAGACCCCATCTACTTTATCTTCTTCTCTGATCCCTTTCCAGAACACACAGCTGAGGCTCCTATTTCCACTACTCTGGATGACCGCCATGCAGCAGAAGTATCATCTGAGGCAACCACATCACCCCAGGCAGCCGGAAGGTATACACAAATAAACCGGGAAGTCCATGTGCGATAGCTGGAAAAAAATACATATTTGCTCTAGGTTTAAGAGAGTTGATGGATGTCATCTCCGTCTGGGGCCAAGAGTTTGCCCGTGGCTGGAGCATTCTCCAGTGGGATCATCTGGTAGATACTGAGTGCCAGGTAGCAAAAAACAAGGCCTGGCTCAAACTCAGGGACCAAAAGAAGAAAGCTCCAAGGAAGCCATGCAAGAGGACCCATAGCTAGCGTACGAGACCAGCAAGTTTCCCTGTAAAGAGCCAGAGGAAAATGTCCCCCCTTTGTGAACCACCCTGTCTCTGCCTCCACTAGTCAACTATTGCAAGATGAAGCAAGAGACAAACAGGCAGGCACCGCCTTCCATCATCCTGGGGACACACGGAGCAATTTACAAGGACTCAGATACTAGCATGCCCACATTTGCTGCAGCGTTGTTATGACGGCCGGAAGGAGAAGCCGCCCCGGCGTCTTCCGGTTGATGAACAAATATTGTGTGTGCCCATGAATTAGGATATTACTGGCCTTAGTGAAACTCTGCCATCTCAGTGAACCTTACAATCATCCGCTGAGAAAGAGCCAAAGAAGTCTGCGGGAAGGGACAAATTGGGGAACACACAGCAATGAACATACTCTAAAGACACATTTGTACCCCTCAAACTGACTGCCAGACTACTGAGACAATGGACCCCAAGAAAATAGAATCCCTCACTGGAACTTAGAAGGGAAAAGCTGAAGCCGGCCACCAGCTTGAGGAGGGCTCACACATGCTGGCAACTTACCCGACCATTTCGCTGGAGACATTGGAGTCCAGACAGCGATGGATGGGCCCCACAACAGGCAGAACTTGCCCAGAAACCCAGCTGTGCACATCCCTGGCCTCCTGTTTAAACTTCAGTCTCACCTCAGGACCCCCAAAGACGGACTGGAGGAGGTCATTGGACCTTTGTCCCTCCTCCAAAAGTGACCACACTGAATGACTCTCCTTTTTCTGCTTTTTACTATGTTTGGCTGTTTGAACTGGTTTCTCAAGCATGAGTGTTTGAACCTGGCTTCTTGGGGTATAGACTATGACCCAAACTTCAGTAACAACTATATTTATGTGATATCACAAAGATAGGTAGTATAATGGAGGGTACCTGTAGCAGGAATCTTAGAAGGTCTTATTAATGAGAACAAACTTGGACCAGCTATTGGGGTGAATGCTGGAAGATCAGAGAATCAGAACAAGCCACAGCTACTTCACCTTGCCAGTTCCTCAGCTGATCCTGTTTCCTCAGACTGGAAGCCTCTGAGTCCTCATCCAAATGAATCTCAGCTGAACTGCTGCTAGAAGCCTGAAAGCTTAACCAGCTAAATGCTTAACCAGCCAAATGCTTCTAGTTTCTGGTCCGCACGCCTTATATACCTTTCTGCTTTCTGCCATCACTCCCTGGGATTAAAGGCTCACTTTCTGGGATTAAAGGCGTGTGTCACCATGACTGGCTGTTTCCATTGTGGCCTTGAACTCACAGAGATCCAGAGGGATTTCTGCCTCTGGAATGCTGGGATTAAAGGCGTGTGCTACCACTGCCTATCCTCTATGTTTAATATTGTGGCTGTCCTGTTCTCTGACCCCAGTTAAGTTTATTAGGGTACACAATATTTTGGGGAACACAATACCACCACAGGTACCAGCAGCCGTGGGAACAAGGGACTATGGAGTTACTTGTGAATGGAGGGTACCAGCAGCCGTGGGAACAAGGAACTATGGAGCTACTTGTGAATGGAGGGTACCAGCAGCCGTGGGAACAAGGGACTATGGAGTTACTTGTGAATGGAGGGTACCAGCAGCCATGGAACAGGGATTTATGGGGTTACTTGTGAATGGAGGGTACCAGCAGCCATGGGAACAAGGGACTTAGGGGGTTACTTGTGAATGAAGGGTACCAGCAGCCATGAACAAGGAACTATGGAGCTACTTGTGAATGGAGGGTACCAGCAGCCATGGGAACAAGGAACTATGGAGTTACTGGTAAATGGAGGGTGCCAGTGGCCATGGGAACAAGAAACTATGGAGTTAGTGGTGAGTGGCGCAGAGCTTCTGCTTGGAGAAGGCAAACATTTTGGAAGCAGACAGAATGGTGGCCCAACACTAACTGTACAGTTTCAAATGTTCAGAGGGTAAACTGATACTGTGCAGGCTCTGTCACAGGAAAATATGCTTGCATTAGGGTGGCTTTATTTACAAAAACAAGGAGTAACCATAGTTTGCCAATTCCTGGTCTAGACTTTTCCATAATATCAAAGAACAGGAGATACAAGGTGGCAAGTGTTGGCCTCTATCATACTCAGTCACTGGACTGACTGCATTTCAACTTCAGGTAAATACACATGCACATACACAACATACACACCCACACACGTGCCCATAGTGTGGAGGATGGCATGTTTATACTGCCTTGTGTGAACTTACACCTCCAGATTTGTGACTTGACCCATACTCTGGTCCTGAGCAGAGGAAATATGCTATCCACTTGATCGTGGTGACCAAGGGTTTCAGAGGCCCAGTCCCCAGTCACCCTATGGCCTCAGTCACTGTCTTAGCCTGCTTTCTCTCACTGTGATAAAAACGTGACCGTGTGTGGAGGAAAGGGTTTATCTCACCTTATAGCTTACAGTCTCAAGGCACGAACTCAATCAGGAACTGAAAAGGAAGCCATGGAGGGACACTAATTATTGGTTTATTCCCCCTGGCTTGATCAGCTAGCTGCCTTTCTTACACAACCAAAGACCACCTGCCCAGGGTTGGCCTGCCCCAGTGGGCCCGGCCATCCCACAGCAATCATTTATCAAGAAAATGCTCACAAATTTGCCTACAGGCCATTCTGATGCAGCCAATTCTTCGACTGAGGTTCCCTCTTCCAAAACGACTCTACCTTGCTTCAAGTTGACAAAAAAATCAAATAAAAAACCCTCCCCTAACCAGCACCCATTTGGCTCAGGTGCATCAGATGAGTCGACCTGGCTGGCTGTATTATGCCCTGCACCAGACACGTGCATTGCTTGCATGGGAAACCATATGTAGGCATTATACCATCTCATGAATGGCTGCCACCATCCTGAGGCACAACCTCATCCAGAACAAATATCCTTGTAGAAACGTGTGAAGTGTGAGCTCATCACTCAACATCTAACAGCCTGCACACCTGTTCGGGTTCATTAGCTAGCTAATAAAAATAAACCTCGGTCATGTTTCAGATGACTTCTCACTGTCCTGGTTTCTCCAGACATATTGTAAAATCGGCTGTGAAGTGCTGTTTCCTGCAGCCCCGCCCCCACCCCAGGTAGAAAGGGATTAGAAGGCTAAAGAACGCAGACACACACACAGTGTCTGCAGAAACCACTTTCAGGAAAGATCGGATGTAGTGTTTTCTTTCAACAGGGACAACTGCTTTGAGATGTTCCACCCAAGCAACCTTGAACACAGCCTCCGGGGCTGCCGATTACCCTTGACAAATACCATTTGGGCTTGAGTGATGCTGTAAATGAAGTAAAACAGTGGGAGGCTACGAAACGGGGCATGATGAGAGAGTTTGGGGTTTTTTGGTTTGGGTCTGCTGAGAACTTCCTGTAGGTTACACAGTCACAAGCAAGGTCCCCCGCCTGCTGCCGGGGACAGGCCCCATGTGATCTGGAGTTCTGCGCTGACTTTAGTTTGACAGTTTTCATGTCTCTCAAAAGGGAGTCGGCTCTTTCTCCCCCTGTCTCAAAGCAAAAAGATGCACATAAGCAAAGGAAGGGCCTCCGAGGCCTGCTCACTGTCATCCTGCACCGGGAGATAACAGGCAAAAACAACACTGTGAAGCTGGCCAGCAAGTCTGCAGCTGCCAACAGCTCCCCTGGCCACTGTACGTGAGCCACAGGCATGTCGGAACCCGCGGAGGGAACCAGAGCCCAGGTAAAGAGGCCCGGCTGTGTTCAGGGTGAGCTTGTCTGGTTCCTCAGAGTGTTCAAGGCCCCCCCACCCCACCCCCCCCACCCCCGCCCATCTGTCCTTCTCTCCCTCCCTGTCTCCCTCCCCCTATCTGTCTCCCTCCCTCCCAGAAGCCAGGGTACCTAAGACAGAGCAAAGACAAAGCCAGCCCCACCCTGGATATTCTCATCATCTTCCCTGCCCCTCACTCTTAAAGACTCCAACTCGACCTCAAGGGCTGAGGAGCATCTGAGGGCGGCCATGGAAGACCCTGGATGAGCATGAAGAAGCACACAGGTCTCCTTCCAGCCGATGGCTTTGGGCAGACAGGCGTTCCCTGTGGGGTGGTGGAAGTGAAACTCCAAATGTTGTGTTAGACATTCTGGGGATCTGCAGCCAGACTGCCCCGTCAGTGATGTCCAGAGGCCCTGAGTACACAACTGGGTGATGGTCCAAAGGCCCTGAGTACATGGTTGGGTGATGGTCCAGAGGCCTCACCCATACACCAGTAGGATTTGGGATCTGTTGCGCCCCCAAGAGGAGAAACAAACTACAGTCACCACTGAGACTCCGCTGAGCACAGCCCTCCCCTCCCAGCTTTGGAGTGTGATCCCTGCTGGCTCCATGTGTTGAGAGCAGGTGTCCCCACAGAGTGAATGGATTGCTGATGGTCACATGGTCATGGAAGACTGGTATAAGCCGTTCCTCAGCATTCCATGCATGCATTCACCCTTGCAAATGCCAAGCCCCTCATACAAAATGGCATACAATTTGTAAATCACCCACATTATGTGCACTTCAGATCGTCTTTACTGTTCAAAGCTTTATCCACTGTAAACACTATACAAATAGGTACACTGTTGACCTAGTTCTCGTTCACTGTTGACACAGCTTCCAGTCATCTGAGAGGAAAGCACGGATTGAGGCACTGCCTGGATCAGACTGACCTGAGGCCATGTCTGTGCAGACTGATTATTATTGGTGTAGGAAGGCCCAGGCCACCACGGGCCATACCATCCCTAGACAGATCGTTCTGAGTTGTACAAGAAAGTTGTACAGAGCATGAGCCAGAGAGCACTCCATCCAGCAGCATGCCTCCCTGGTTTCTGCTGGACCTGCTTAGCTGTGAGGGAGTCCCTGTTTGGAGGGAATGCTTTGTGGAAAAGCAAGCCTGGGGTTCCTGCCCTGACGTCCCTGACAATGGCGGGCTGTGACCTGAAGGGATGAGAGGAAATAAACCCTTGCCTTCTACAAGGCTTTTGGTCAGAGAGTTTTTATCACAGCAACAGAAAGCAAACCAGAACCGGTTTGGATGCAAGGATGATTGACTCTCAGATGCAGAACCGGTAGATACAGAAGGGTACCGCATACGTGACCCAAGCAAAGTGACTCCATCCCTGGAGCCAGCCACACGCTGCAGCACAGACATTTTAGCTTTCCTGTGCATAGGTTGTATGGATGCAGATTTTGCCGTGGTGGGTCAAGGAGGGTCAACATCCTGTATCTCCCACTGGCTGCTGCAGCTTCTATCTGCAGAACACTGTTTGAAGAATGAGGCCATAAAGCAAATGACCCCAATGAAAGACATTGCCTTCACTTCCCAGGAACGGTTTTTGACAACAAGGTCGGTCTTCTTCTACAGAAGCCTTCCGTGGTACACAGAACCAGAGCGATCAAACTCAGTTGTTCCACCATTCTGAAGGCTATGAAAGCAACAAGCTGAATCCCAAACACAACCAGCGAGGCAGCTCCAGTCAGGTAAGAGGTAATATATGCTTCTCTAGTTGATTTTCTTTCTTTCTTTTTTTTAAAAAAAAAGTAAAATTTCAATGCTGTGATAAGGGCTTCATCCAGATCAATGTGCAGAAACAAACCACACCAAACCAAGGACCAAAATCAGCAGGACTCAGGAAGGGGTGAGGGCAAAGAGGGAAACGCCATGACATGACGTTTCGGAGGCCACCGGCGTGAAGTGGTGTGTGGTGAGACTAAGTCAGCCCCGCATGGGGGTCTGCAGTCTGTCAGCTGCCTGTGCACAGGGGAGCCAAGAGCGACTTGAAGCTCCGCGCTCAGATCTGGGGGCACCCCTAACTAAGGCCATCCGTCCGCAGAAACAGATTCTTTCCAGCCCTCCACAAAACGCACCTTTCTAGAAACATCACCAGATGAGGCACGCTGAGGCCCTGAGGACTTGGAGTGGGTGGTCCATTCTGCTCCTGAAAGGCGGCTCTGGTCTTTGTCCATTAGGAAGCTCTCAGTTAAGATGGAAGTTAGCATCTGCTGCCTGCTCCTTCTCTGCGGTGCTGAAGACCTCGCTGCTCATCTGCAGAGAAACTCTGACCTCTCCTCCACCCTGAACTCAGCCACCCCTGCCGCACTGCCCAGGCCCCCTCCCACTCATCATCGATGACCTTGAATTGACGTCCATCTGCTCATTTATCACACCTCAAATAGATATTGCTTCCCAAAAGGAATGTAAATATAATTTTTGTCCCAAAAAGCAAAACAGAGAGCTGTTTTTGCCTTACTGGGATCTTGCTAATATGGGTTGCTTGGTGTGTGAGAGCCCTAGGGCCCAAATCAGCGTCCTCAGCGCAGCAGTCCTCTGGCGCCACCTCGTGTACAAAGATGGAAATGACTCAAGACTGCAAAGTCCCTGCACCTGAATAGAGGTCCACCTGAAAGGCGTCATTCAGGCATCGACCCGTTCTTTTAAGGGAGCCTCGTGAGAAAATATAAAGCATATTACTTGTCATGCACTGGGCGCTTATATCTGTGCTTCTTGCACCCAAACAATAAAGCATTTGACCCTTGGGTGCCTTTTCACTTAACACCAACACTACCAGTTAAAAATATTATTTATATAGCAGTAGCCTCTCTCTCGCCTCCTTTCCAAAACTACCATAACTGAAGGTCTTTGAAAACAGAGCATTCCAGCTGGGAACAGTTGCAGCAGAGTATCCCAGAGGATACTGCAGACACCTGTGCCCGGGGAGCCTTAAGGACCCCAATGCCCTGGCACATTCCAGAGCCATCGAGTCCGCCCCTCTTCAGGACTGATCCACATCACAGGGGATAAGGGATCAGGGTTGCCCTTTAAGACATCATACAAAGGACAAAATTGATCTGTTGGAATCTTTAAAGTGGGCCGAAGCCATTGAATATCTCCCAGAAAGGCTTGGAAATCATTAAGGGTATGTAGCTGGTCCATACACAGAGTAATCTTTTGTAGATGTATGCCTGTGCATAATAATTTATGACCTAAATAATGATAGGGAAAGGATACCTGTACCTTTTCTGGGGCTATTTGTAAATTAGCCAGGCTAAGAACCTCTTGTAATTTAGAAAACACATCAAAAACAAGTTTTTTACCTTTAGCAGCCAATAAAATATCATCCATATAATGAATTATGTAAACATCTGGAAAGACTTTTTGAACTGGAGCTATGGCCAAGGACACATAAACTTGACACATAGTAGGGCTATTGGCCATTCCTTGGGGCAAAACCACCCATTGATATCTCTGATGAGCTTTTTTTTTTTTTTTTTGAGATTTTCTAATGGAACACAAAAAGCAAAATGAGGACTGCCCTCGGGATGTAAAGGAATGGTAAAGAAACAATCCCTCAAGTCAATCACAATTAAATGCCAATGTTTAGGAATTGCCACAGGGGCAGGCAAACCAGGCTGTGTTGCTCCCATGAGAAGCATGGTTTTATTTATAGCTTTAAGATCTTGTAATAGCCTCCATTTTCCTGACTTTTTAAAAATAACAAATATAGGTGTGTTCCAGGGTGAAGTGGAAGGAATGATATGTCCAGCATCTGTTCCTTAGCTAATGCATTCGCAGCCTCCAGCTTTTCTTTAGTAAGGGGCCACTGCTCCACCATACAGGGTCACCACTTTTTCAAGTGATTTTTATTGGTTGTATTATCGGAGGCTGCTGTGCAGTGCCCCTATGGAAAAAACCCTAATCCTCTAGTATTCCCCAGAACATCTAGTGACACAGCTTTTGTCTGCCACAGGTAGTAGATCTCCTTGCAGCATTTCCCCTAAGCCTTTGCCCGGGCAGTAGCCCTGACTGTTCAGCATCTGTTGTACAGGCTGTGTAGTAAGCACTGCTCCCATACCGTCTAACACATCCCGTCCCCACAAGTTCACTGGAATGTCAGGTAGCACAAAGGGTTGAAAAGTTCCTGCATGGCCTTCCTTGTCCTTCTATTGTAGGGGTAGCCTGCTCTGTAATGGCATCTGAGCTGCACCGATACCCTGTAGGTTAGAGGTAGAATCTTTAAGGAGCCATGCTTTGGGCCAATGTTTTCTAGAAATAACTGAAGTATCAGCACCAGTATCTAAAAGTTCTTGAAACTTGCGATCATTAATTTTTAAATTCAGCATGGGTGTTGGGAGCCAAAAAATGGATGACTGCGCTCTGACCTTTCTTACTTGGATGATCTGACGTAACTACACCCTTGACAACCATTACTAAGTTACAAAAAACAATAACTCCCGGAAAAAAAAAACCACAAAATATACCTTTAGATTAATATACTTTTAGAATAACTTCCTTGAACATGTTCATGTTGGTCGGTTGCACAAGCTTTGGACCAAAGAGACCTTGCAGATCCTATTCTTCAGAAGAGACCTCACCTGGACCCTATTCTTCTATTCTTCAGAAACTTTCCATCCCCCTCCTTTCCCCTATTCATTTCTCCTACCTACCAGCATATATAAACCTGCTTCCCCTTGCAATAAACGAGACCTTGACGCAACTCAGACTGACTTTGTCCTTTTTACACGCTTGGTCTCCTTTCTCTCTCGCCCCCATTGGTTTTTTTAGGAGGTGCCTCCTCGAGTCACACCTAATAACCTGGCCTGCTGGACGGATCACATGGGTCTTTGTTCTAAGGTAGAAACCCAACAGGCCAGAGGGCTTGTAGAGCCAAATCCACCCTCATCTCTATGTGATTTAAGAAAAGGATTATTAGTTTGCAAGTGGGGCATCAAAAGCAATTGTGCTATGCAAGCACACTGGGAGACAACTGTCATCCCTTTACCAGCCTCAACCATGATTCTTATTTCCCCTTTAGAGTCTTCATCTACCACCCCTGCAATTACTCTAATACCATGCATAAGAGCACTGCTCTTGCCCAGAATCAGTCCTAAAGATCCTACAGGTAGTGGACCCATGACTCCAGTACTGAGAGCCTGAGGGTCCATCTGAGACATTAATACTGCCCTGGCGGAAGCACAGAGGTCCAATCCTGTGCTTCCAGGGGTGCCTCTGTTAAGGTCTTGGACACAAAGGGATTTCTGTGAAGAACGAACTGGAAAGGATGGTGGGAAACGGGCTGGGACAGGTGTATCCAGGGCTCCATACACCTGGCTGTAGGGGGTCCCGAGCAGACCCCGCCACCCATTTTCTGAAGGTGGTAACAGATTTCCCTAAGCATCAACCTTAGATCGACACTCATTGTTTCAGTGATGGCCCTTTTGACTTGGGGGGCAAAGTCCCGGTATCCTTGCCACTGCTTGGGCTCAAGGACAATTTTTCTTAAAATGA
The DNA here is from genome assembly GCF_004664715.2 of Peromyscus leucopus. NCBI lineage: Eukaryota > Metazoa > Chordata > Mammalia > Rodentia > Cricetidae > Peromyscus > Peromyscus leucopus. The sequence continues at coordinate 21,908 of NW_023505300.1, read as the reverse complement.
CCTTGCTGGCTACATCCAAAACATGTTTTTGGGCAGGCTCCTCCAGAATTATTCCCTCTCATGGCTGAAGCTATTACCTGTTCCATGATGTGATGTTCATCTATATCTCTATATACCTTAAGATAATCATTTAAGGTCTCATTTTTATAGGGTCTAATGGGCTCCTTGTAATGCTTATTGGCATTTTTAAAGGCCAGTTGCTTTACTATAGGCATGGCTTGATCAGCATCTCCAAATATTTTACCTGATAATTGAAGCAAAAACCTGTTAATCTACAAATTCTGCAAATGGTTCTGATGGTCCCTGAATGACTTTAGATAGTTGCTCACCAGCAGCTTTATTAGGCAGCCCTTTCCATGCTCTGTTAGTAGCTATGCTAATCTGTGCATAAACTGTGGGATCATACAAAATCTGTTTGTAAAGTGGCATACTGCCCTGTACCCATGAGCATCTCAAGATTGCAAGCCAGAAAGCCTGCAGTGGCATTTCTATTAGCTGTAGTTTGACAATGTTCTTGAAACTCACTCCTTCAAATTAAATAATCCCCCCCCCAGAGAGAGCAGCATGACATAACTGCAGCCAATCACTAGGGATACAATTCAAGGCAGAAAAGGATTCAAATATAGCTGTGGTAAAAGGGGCATGGGGCCCATATGACATTACAGCTTCCTTAAGCTGTTTGATGTTTTTAAAATCTAGAGGAGCCGGGCAGTGGTGGTGTACACCTTTAATCCCAGCACTCGGGAGACAGAGCCAGGCAGATCTCTGTGAGTTCGAGGCCAGCCTGGGCTACCAAGTGAGTTCCAGGAAAGGTGCAAAGCTACACAGAGAAACCCTGTCTCGAAAAACCAAATAAATAAATAAATAAAATAAAATCTAGGGGATTGTGTTCCCCTTGCCTCTGTCCTTGAGCAAACCCCCTCCCCACTAGCCCCTCTAAGGGTGCAGAAGGGAGGACCTCTGTACTGCAAAAGCCAGGGTGATGGATTTCTTTGTAAGAAATCTTTTGTAATCTACATTTTAAGCATTTAATATTCTTTTTTAATCTGACTTTTTTATCATCACCCTCCTAAAATGACTCTGCAGAGTCAGAAACATTGGAAGTTTGAAGGGATCTGAAAGCCTCCTCTCCCTGGGCCTCTTTAAACATAGTTTTACTTCAGTTAATAGTTCTTGAACTTTGACATTATCACTAAGCAATGCATATTTAACCAAGTGCCACAAAGAGAAAGTAGCTATGGGTATGGAATCAAGTCCTTCTTTATGCAAGCATTTTTGTAAGTCAATCGTAACCTGTTGCCAATCTGGTATATTAAGTTCCCTGGAGACCAGAAACCAAGGACTAACATTCTAGAGGATCTGAATGAAATCTTTAGCTGTCCTGCTCTTAATGGCAGTGCCCTGTTGTTTCAGCAGTCCAATTAACTGCTCCTCCAGGAGTGACTGCGAACTAGCTACGCCCATAACAATTCACTGGCTCTTACCTTCTTTTAAAATGCTGGCCAGCCTTTCTTTGCATGTTCCTTTAGCATGTCCCTTCTTTCTCAGATCTCGGTGGGACCTGCACTACAGCCCATTCACCATGTCCAAACAAGGGGCTGAGGATTAAATAGAGAAGGACAGCGGGTCATTCATCTCAGGAGAATGCTGTTTATTGAAAGGAAAAAGGGGCCTTAAATACAGACTAACAGCACAGTGGGAGAACCCCGGAAGGGCAGAAGTTTGCTATAAAAGTTTCACTATCTCGCACCCTAGCTGTTAAACCACTATACAGGGTACACAAAACAAGGAATCTGTGGGTAGCTGTTTTCCGTTAGCTGTTTTCAATGAAAGAAGTAGGCAGGAAATAACATAGGGAGGACATTTGATGAAGGTCAGCAAGCAAGGCAGCAGTTACCCAAGGAATGGGGGCCAGGGCCCAACAGACTGGCACTTATTTTTGTTAGCCAGGAAACACTGTCTTGTGTACTGCACACCAGAAACTTTAGGCCCAATAAAAGCCTTCTTCGAGATGTTCTCTTTACCAACATTTGGTCTTCATGAAGATACCTAGGCTACTTGCATGAACAGTTAGCAAGACACTGGGGTTGCCAGCCCAGCAGAGGCCTTTACAGCAAGGCAATGCCCAAAGAGTCCCAAAGTCACCAGAGCCCAAGGGTCTGCTACCCTAAGTCCCAAGATGAAGAGGTAGCTAAGTATTCTAGAGTCGTCTTGAGCTGAGGGCCCCAAACCTGAAGCTCTGAGTGGCAAATCTAAGGAGCAGTTGAAAACTTCAGAGTCCTGGAAGCACACTCTGCAGGTTGAGCTACTCAGACCGAGACAGTTGTGACTATGGAGGACAGTGGCTTTAGAGAGATAAAGCACAAGACTAGGCTAAAAGACCAGGCTAAAAGGATTGCAGGTGCCTGCACTAGAAGATCTCAAGAGCCACCAAGGATTAATGAGCTGAAAGTTCCCACACTGGGGCTCAGGAGTTGCAGTACTGGCCCCCTGTGTGCCTTTAGACCCACAGATTAAGCCCTGTTTTTCACACACAACAATAAATCCCTGCCATGAGATCCCAGGATAGTGAACCCCTAGCATTATTACCTGAAGCAATAGGCCTCCATGTCTGAAAGCCATAGACCACTAGTCTCCAGGCTGAGAATCACAGGCCTTTGGGTTTAGATGCTCAGCTAGTGAGCCGCTGGAACCCAGGGTGTCAGTGTTTATGGAAATGGCTCCTATCTATCTGTTATTTCTGTCCAAAATTTAAAAATCCCTAGCCAGCCATCTAAGCAGAATGTCACATTCCTTAAACATATTAAATGGTACAGGACTATGCCTTATCTCTCATAACTAAGGCTCATATGACGCTAGGTGCAAGGCACCATTGTGAAGCCTTGATGAATAATATATTTTAGAGAGTGAATCCCAGACACAGAATGATAATTGACTACCCCTCAATTCCAGGACTTGCCCAGATATTTTGGCAAGACTGTGTTTGCCAGGAAATATTACTGGTGGGAGACAGTTCACACCAGAGGATATAAGGAGTCAGCGGGAGAAGGAATGAGCCATACATGATTATCAGGAGACTCTTGCAGTCCTGGCTCACTAGCAGCCAGAGTGCTTTTTTATTTATACAAAATTTAGTAAGCAGGGATAGATCATGATGTTTCAAAATACAGATCATATAAATTTTGTTTCACTTTTTCTTGCTCCTCTTTTAGTCATCATTAAAGAACTACGTCAGAAAAGAGTTATCATTTCCAATAATTTTCCCTCAAGTTTTGACATCATTGATGAACAGAGAAATCATTTTTATTCATTAACCCATAACACATTTTTTTAAGAATCTAGAGGCATCTGTCAGCTTGTTCTCAGGCTGGTAGCTTTGGTTGCTTCAAATGTACTAGACCAAAACAAAATCTTCAAGGCAGCCCTAGCATATTGTCATATCCTAAGCAGTAAACCATTAACTCTTAATGGTCAGAGTACCCAAGAAAAATCCTTAGGCTAAATCTGCTACCATTATCATTTAAATGTTTATATTTAATATAATATACATTATATTAAATCATAATACAATATTTATGTTTTATATATTTGTAGAATTTGTTTATATTCTAATCCTGTCATTCTGTTGTTCTTTGGTCATAAGACATCACAGTGACTTTGCCTGTGCTAACTTTTTTAAGAGAGGGAGGTCCTGACATCTCATTCTTTTATCATCTTCCCACTCCATACTTTGCTCATTAATATAAGTCTCTGTGTGGGGCAGAAGTAACTTCATCTAATCTAACTTGGCTGCTGTATATGTCATTGCAATTGCCTGAGTGTAGAGTGGCAAGAGGCTTGCTACCTGAACTGTGACCAACTCCTCTAGCATCAGCCTCATAGCTCAGCCTGAACAAACGTTCCCAAACATGTTCCCATTAGATGCTTCTGCCTTCTTGGGCTGAGGGTGCATCACAGATATGCAACACTGTTCAGGGCTGTGCAGCAGCAAAATTATGAAAGTGCAAACACACTAAAGGCCAAATTAGGGCCTCAGTGTGTGCTGGGACAGCAAAGTTCCAGCTCCTGGCCTCCACTGGGGATGTCCATTCAGAGTTGGAATGTTCCCTTTTCCATGTTAGAACATTTCATCCTAGGCTGGTTGCATTTGTGAAAGATGCTGACTTCACTTGAAAGATAAAGCTAAAAGCAACCAGATGAGGGAAACTCTTGTATAATATTAGAGAAACCAGCCTTAATATTATACATCCCAGGGGCTCAGGAGAGAGAACTACTAATGGCGAGGACTATTTTCATGAAAAATGAATCTCAGCACACTGAGCTCTATCGTCCACTTGCTTTAATTCCTCTGGCATAACATCCTTTATACACAGCTTCAGTTCTGTTCTCTTGTCTAGCTCCTTTCTTGCCTGATTTCTCTCTATACTTATCTATTGCTCCCTCTAAGTTCTATCTTAATTCTCTCATCTTAATTCTGCCTCATCTAGGTCCTTTTCAGCTTGTTCTTACCCAGCTAGTACTGGCTCTTCCTCATCTTCCATCATGTTCCTCTAGTACTCTCTTCTAGCCCTGCAATCTAGTTCTTCCCCATCTCAATTTGTTCCTCACAAGTTCTTACCCATCTAGTTCTTCCATACTCTTTTCTCTTCTCTGTCTCTCCGTGCCCTGGAAGTCCTGGTATATAAAGCCAGGACTTTTGCCTCTCACACTGAGAGGCAAAAACCCTTAATTATCATTTGCAACCCCAAAGGGAAGTGACCAATGAGGAAATGAATTAACTAAAGGCTAAATTCAGGTAATATCTAAGAAGAGGGATCTTATGTGCTCAACTATTAAACTCTTAAACTATTAAAGGTGATTAGTAGAAAATGTTAAGAATCTATAAGTTGCTAGGTCAATGGGAGAAAATAAAACTGTCTTCTTTTTTTCCTGTGGCTCCTATCTGTCCAAGCTACCTGCCATTTATCTGCAGGGTGGGAAAAAGTGTGCTCAGTCTCTAGGCAACCTGTGCACAGCTAGATGCCCCTGGTGATAGTTAAAGGGAGATCTGGTACTAGAGGTAAGGTTTGGGAAAGAAGGAAGTAAAGCTTAATTGGCACATCCACCAGGCCTTCTCAAATGGGTAGCCTGGATGCTTAAGTCTGTTCTTAGAGAGTACAGAGGTATCTCTGATAAGGTACTTTTCTCCATCTGGGCATGGACCTGGATGGATGCTTCCAATGATGATAATTACAGGGAGGCTTGAACTGGGGTTCTGGCTGAGCATAGCTATCAGCGCCGAAGGTTATCTAAATATTCCTAGAAGTGGTTAGGTAAGGAGTTAGAGGACTATAAAGTTAGTAAGGCTGTAAGAAAGGAGGGTCTGAGCTAAATTGTGCAAAGCTATTACTTAACATCCACCTGACCTAGGTGGTGTCTCCTTGTGGAATTTACCTTAAATCAGGAGACTTGTAGTGGACTGTTATTATTGCTAGTCCTTGAAAGTGGCCAAGGGAGATATCTGATTCCAGAGAAAGCCTTTCCTGAGGCTGTTCTCCAAATACCTGGAATGTGTATGTCCAGAGAGTGATCAGTCCACACTGTTAGCCCTTCTTAGGGAAAAGTCAATTGGGAAAACTATGAAGGCACACATGATTTTCATAACAGAATACAGCTGATATATAACAAGCCAAGTAACACCAAAAACTCCTTGGAATTTGGCTTCCTCTGGAGGAATTCCCTGATCCCTCCAGGTAGTGACTTTGCCATAACCAGCTGTGTTCTTATGATATATTCCTGTGGCCCGCAGCAGTTCCACACAATAGAAACAGAAGGAACATTACCAAACTCCTTCTATGAGGCTACAATTACCCTGATTCCTAAACCAAACAAGGATACAACTGTGGGGTGTTTACCCACCACCCCCACAGCTTCCCAGAGTTTTCTTGAGTGCGAGCAGCAGGAAATATTAGATAGAAGGATTTATAGCAGAGAATCTTGCGGAGATAAACAGATAGAAAATAAAGGATAGCCTCGAGAGGTCCTGGAACCTATTCCAACAGGCCCGGACTGTCTCTGGTCCAGGGTTTTTATAGAGATGCCAAGGGGTGGAGCAAAAGACCTCCTCCCCCAGCACAGCCAAGTGCAGGCCATCTCAGACACCTGCACTCAGGCCCGTGGTCCTAATCATCCTCTATTCGGACCTGCTGGGTAAAGCCACGAGGAACCCCAGAACGGGCTCCCACAGGTCCCCCCTTCTTAATATATAAAAAAATAACTATTAATGGCTTACAGCAATCTCCATAGCTGTTACACCTCCCAGTATGGGAGTAGAGGATGATACAGATGGCATTTCTCTTTTGAATTAGGTCCAAGGTGACTACAAGCAGTCTTAGCTGCCTCAAGCCCTTTCTAAACCAAAAACTCTTAAGGCGACTACAAACTAAAAGAATCCCTTAGCTTCATCATTACCATTAACAGGTTAACATAAATATTACTATACATAGTCACAATTCTCTCAATCTTACAACTCAAAGCAAACTCTTAACAGAACCATTTGAATTAGCATATATGGTGCTATATATAGTTAACAATTTTCTCTGTCTTACAACTTTAACTCAGTCATTTGAATTTTCTTGTTAACAGAACATAGGAAAATTCACATCAAACTTAAACATTCCCTTAACTCCATAAAACCAGGGTGCATTAATATCAATAGGTTTCTGCGAACATAATTCAATCTCATAACTCCTCCTTTTCTTTATAATTTTTAAACAAAAACTCAAACCTAGTTAGAGGAACCCAAACTTATACAATTCCTACAAACCCATATTGAAAAGCAATATTTTCGATCTAACCATTAACACTTTGAAAACTTTTAGCAAAACATCCAAAAGCAGTTTCTTAAAAAAACTCTTTACACACTTTAAAAGTAGTCTCTTCGTATACCCCATTTGCATTTCTTACTAACAAAACATGACATTAATCCATTCAAACAACAATTTAAATTAAATAGACTAAGGAATATTAACTCTCCCTTTTCTTTATAATTTTAAGCAAAATCTCAAGCCTAGTTAGAAAACCCAAACTTTTCTGTTTAAACAGTTCCATTTGTAACACAAAACCAGTTCCATAAGTAATTCCATTCTTACATAAACAGTTCCACAAAACAATTCATGAATCACCAGTAAATAAAGCATATACGCATACACAAAATTGCATCTTGATTCTAAGTAGAAATACATTTCTTCGTTTAAACAGTTCCATTTTTAACCCAATTCCAGAAAACCGTTCCTAGGTCATTACTCAAAACTGTCCCATTGCAATGAAATCTCTATGGTTTGTTTCATTTAAGTCTTAAAATTCAAATGATAAATTCTGGTACTAGCCTTCCAAATATGAGAAATCCATAACCAAAATCTTTTTGTAATTTTATCTCATTTTAAGTTCAAAAAGTTCAAACAAGAAATAAATTCTGGTATCAGGCTTTCACTTCCAAATATGAAGAGACGTTTTTCAACCAAAACTTTTTGCAGTTATTTTTTGTTCAAACAAGCGTCTCTGCAACTCTTGTTCTCACAGACAGACCTTTTTAGTTATAGTAATATTTTAAACCGCACCGTTTTTGCTGTTAGCTCAGGTTTTTCTGTGCTGCATTGATATTCCATGGATCTCAGCTGCGGATGCCTTGTGCTGGTACTGGCGTCCGCCATTCTTAGCTTCTTAGAGGCTTCTGGAGCTTTTGAAACCATTCAGACTGCCTGCTTTGCAGTCTACTAGGACACTATCTCCTGTGTCTCAGGTGTTTTCACCATATACATTAATAGACTCACACTTAACATTTACACTTTTTCACAAACTCACATATAACATTTTTTGCCTTGCAAAGCATTTAGACTCATATTCAACATTTACACGTTTTTACAAACTCACATACATTAACATCTACTTATTTATACTTTATAGAACTACTTTAGCAAATATATTTCCTATTAATTCTTATATACTTATATTCATTCCATCTTATTTCTTATTTAAACTTATATTTAAAACTAGCATCTTACAAGCTTATTACTACATGTCTTAAGACTACCTTAGATACTTCTTACAAGCTTATATTCTTAAAGGAACTCTATTGATCTATTTTACAAACTTATATAGGCTACCATTAGCATATATCTAACTTAGCAAACACCTAAAGATTTCTTAACACAGATCTAACAAGACAGAATTTTTACAAACTCACATATCTTATATTCGTCTTTCTACTTCTTACTCTTAATTATCACCATCTCTATCAGAAAGATTCTCTTAACTAGACAGGAAGTACGTACATCATTTCTAAAGTTTACAGTTTATAGTTAGCTTTGTTATAAAGCACTGGGATTTAGTGAGTGTTGTCATTATAGAGTTGTGATACTTGTTGCTAGGGGATTGTAACATTCTCAGGACGAAGCCACACTCCAAAATTGCCAGTTCTCTCAGCCGTTCCGGACCGGCAGAGATGCACTGTCAGCGGTAGACAGTTTTTAACTAGAGGCTGTCCCTTCACCCAAATTCATAATAGCTTCCCTAAGAACTTCAACTCAAACAAACGTTTCTATCACAGCAGTACTTTTGGTTTGTTCTACTGAAAAACTTTACGCTGAGGGTGAAATTATCTTATTTAGCTGCTGCAAAGCTCTTCGCCAATACTGCACAGCTATTAGGTGATATAAGGTATTTTTCTAAAGAAGCTAGTAAAGCCAAAAGTGGCACAGCTCTGAACTCTTATTCCTCACTGTTTGCATTAAACCAGTGACAAAACCTCAGAAACACTAATCGAGCCACTTTCATTTCGCTTCCTTTATAGGAACATCATGGGAGCTGACTTTTCTTAGTTCCACGCTCCTTACCAGACGCTCTGGTAACCACCGAGCTTCATTCTCCTCTTGTGAAAAAACACAAACATGTCCTCGACCCCATATTAAAACAGGATCGGGACCCTTCCATAATCCCGAGCAGGGATCTTTCCATTTCACTTGAGCGAAAGTCGCTTGGGTGCCACTGTGCCAAAATCTATCTGCAGCAGACTGCTCACGGACATCCATATTCAAAAAGTTCAGAACAAAAAGAGCATGGTTTAATGCATTATGTGGTGATTGAGGGTAAATTTCTTCCTTTTTTATATTTATTTTTTGAAGTTGTATTTTAAGACTGCTATGAGCCCTTTCCACAATACCTTGTCCCTGAGGGTTATAAGGAATACCTATTTTATGTACGATTTTCCATTGGGTACAAAATTGTTGAAATGCCTTACTACTATATCCAGAACCATTATCAGTTTTAATAATTTTTGGTAAACCCATATACGAAAAACACTTCAAGCAGTGCATAATGACATGTTTTGTAGCTTCCCCAGGTTGTGCACTAGCCATTAAAAATCCTGAGTAAGTGTCAATGGTCACATGTACATATCTTAATTTGCCAAATTCTGCAATATGCGTAACATCCATTTGCCATAGATGATTGGGAAGAAGACCTCGAGGGTTTACCCCTAAGTGAGGGACAGAAAAATATTTTGGACATACCCCACATCGTTTAACTATTTGATGAGCCGCTTCTTTGGTAAGATTGTAACGCTTTGGCTGGTGAAACAGGAAGATGTAGCCATAAGAGAGGCTTGTTTTGCCATAATACTGCTGTAGGTGTATGTCTAGTGGGCAAAATATGTGCATACCAAGGTAAGGCGTAATTAATGTAATGTACTTGCTGGTTTTGAATAGCCTTTTCAACTTGCAGAAGAACTTGTCTACCTTTTTCAGTTAACTTTCTGGGTGAATTAGGGTCATTTTCTCCTTTTAAAATATCACTTAAAGGTTTCAAATCACCAGTAAATACTTTTAAATAAGGGCTCAACCATTGAATCTCCCCCAATAATTTTTGAAATCATTTAAAGTTTTTAGCTCATCCTTTCTTATTTCCAATTTTTGAGGCTTTATCACCTTAGGGTATAATACATGTCCTAGATACTGAAAAGGCGAGTGTCTTTGCACTTTTTCTGGAGCGATAATTAACCCAGCACAGGTAAGCAGTGCTGAAGCCGTCCAAAAGTGTCAAGCAAAATTTCTTCGTCTTTATGTGCAAGCAAAATATCATCCATGTAATGAATAATATAAGCCTGTTGAACTTGCTCTCTAACTCTCTGGATAGCTTGAGCTACGAATTTCTGACACAGAGTTGGGCTATTGACCATTCCTTGGGGCAAAACTTTCCAGTGGAATCTTTTCATGGGTTCTTTAAAGTTAACTGAGGGAACACTAAATGCAAATCTTTGACAGTCTTGAGGAGCTAAAGGAATGGTATAAAAACAATCCTTCAAATCCAAAATAATTTTATACGTATTTTCTGGTATAGCAGTAGGGATAGGCAATCCAGGCTGCAAAGCTCCCATAGGTTGTATGGTTTCATTAATCTTTCTCAAATCCTGTAATAATCTCCATTTCCCTGACTTCTTTTTGATGAGGAAAATAGGAGAATTCCAGGGAGAATTGGAAGGTTCAATGTGACCACTATCCAGCTGCTCCTGTACTAACTGCTGGACAGCCTGTATTTTTTCTTCAGTTAGGGGCCATTGATCTATCCACACAGGCTGATCAGATTTCCAGGTTATAGGATCTGCATGGAGTACAGGCTGCTCAATGACCCTTCCTAAAAATGCTCCATAACGTTATTAGTTTTTTCTTTAGGAGATAAAGATGACATTTCCATTAACTTTTGGTCAGGAACTTTTTGTTCATAGCTAGTTGTATCGGGACTATATAAGTATACTCCCATACGGCTCATAACATCTCGACCCCACAAATTTACCAGCAAGTGAGGGACAATGTTATGGCCGAAAAGTCCCTTCATGACCCTCCTCATCTCTCCAGGAGAGCTCATCGCTGCTCTGCTCGGGACACTGAGTTTGACCAATCCCTTGCAGCTGTGTAATAGTCTCCATTTTGGGCCACATAGCAGGCCATTGACTAGCAGATATAACAGATAAATCTGCGCCTGTATCTAAAAGACCCGAGAAATTTCTCCCATTTATGACTAATGTAAGTTCTGGACGTTGTGGTCCTATGGCTTGTAGCCAATAGGCATCTGACGAACCGAATCCAGCCTCTCCTCTCTTATCTCTTTTAATTGGATTTTTTGTTTGTATTTGAGGAAGTAAGATTAACTGTGCAAGTCTCTGACCGATCTTTATTACTGAAATTCTTGTGGGTGAATGAGTCATCACCTTTATTTCTCCCATAGAGTCAGCATCAATCACTCCAGGGGCAACTAGAATTCCTTGCATGGTAGTACTACTTCTGCCCAACAATAACCCCACAGAGCCCTGTGGCAAAGGTCCATAAACACCTGTAGGGAGGGCTTGCATTCCCATTTCAGGGGTCAAAACTGTATAGATGGAAGAACTGAGGTCTAATCCAGCACTACCTGGTGTTGCTCTACAGAGGTCTTGAATATATTTCTTTTCCGGAGGATTGACTGAATTACCCCAAAGGTCTATTTTGTCGGGGCCTGGGGCGGGCCCCTCCGTCCGTCCGTTTCCCTGAAACGGACTCTTCTGGGTATTTGTCCTTGACGTGCATTCGCTAGCCTGGTGTTTCCCTCTCCTACATCTTGGACATAACCCAGGCTCTCTATTTGATCCGAAGCCCCTTCTCTTGCTAGGGCAACTTCTAATATAATGCCCCATCTGTCCACACCCAAAACAACTTCCAGGAGGTCCAATATCTTTCCCTTGTCTGGAGTTAGGGCGTCTTTGCTGGTATAGAACATCCCTAACCGTTTTTCCTTGTAATGCTGCAGCCATGACTATCCCTTGATTGTATGATGGTCCTATATCAGAACAAAGTCGGATATAGTCAGAAATGTTTCCCTTTTTTCTAAAAGGGCGTATCGCGGCCTGACATGCTGCATTGGCGTTTTCATATGCAAGTTGTTTTACAAGTAAAAGTCCAGCTTCGGAGTCACTAATTAATCTGCTAGCCGTTTGCATTAATCTGGAAACAAAATCTTGAAATAACTCATCAGGCCCTTGCCTTATCTTGGACAAATCCTCAGTTTGTCTTCCTGATGATGGACGCATATTCCAAGCCCTTTTGGCAGCGGCCTGAACCTGAGCATACACCGCTATATCAAAGTTTAACTGTTGACCTGTCTCTCGATAAGGGCCTTCCCCAGCGAGCATATCAAAGGTGATAGGAATCTGTTGTGCCCGATTTATTTCAGCTGTGGCCTGACACTGTTCCACGAACTCACTTTTCCACAGCAGATAGTCACCTCCAGATAGACATGCTCGGGCCATTTGTTTCCAATCACCCGGGGGCAAAACTTCTAAAGCCAGGCTTTCTAGCAATGCTGTTGTAAAGGAGCAGTTGGACCATATTGACTACATGCTGTTTTTAACTCCTTAAGCTGTTTGAAAGGAATGGGAACCTGCACTCTTATGATATTACCCTGATGGTCCTGCTCTTCCAGGACCGGAAACATTTGAAAGCCTTGAATTTCTTCCCCTTTACTAGCAGCTTCCCGGAGGCTAGCTTGAAGAGGAGATGTAGCTTTGACAGAGAGGGTTCGCATTGCCTCAGAGGATCTCTGTGCTATGGCAATTACAGGTGGCTTTTCCATTCTAAAAGATGCCTCCCCAGGTGAGTCTAGTTCCACCCCTACAGAGGGAAGAGGAGAGACTTGGAGAGTTTCTATTTTTTGAGTAAGAGAAGTCACTAGGCTTTTCAAGTTTTTCAGTTCCTCCCTTGTCTTACTCCAAGATTTTTGTTCCTTAAACTTATCGTCATGGCCAAGAGAAACCGGACCCTGTTTAATCGGTGCTGTACAAGGGTTTTCAGGTTCTGCTGGCGGAGCAGAGGCTTTTGTCTCTACCTCCTCTGCCTTAGGGAAGGACCCCTCCTGCTTTTCAGGGTTAGGATCTAAATTATCCCGGATTAATGCCCACAGCCCAAGGGCTTCCACGGGAACATTTTCTGGCCCCTGTTTTTCATAGTATTTTTGTATTTCAACCCCAACTCTCTCCCAGGAATCCTCATTCAGCTTCCCATACTCAGGAAACCAGGGACACAGTTCTTCTACAAACTGTAAGAACCTCTGTACTTGTTGTAGTTCCACCTTAACGCCTTTGTTTTTTAGTCTCTCTGCAAGTGACTCTTCAAAGGTCTGCTTACTATTTTCCTGCCCCATATTGATCAAGAGGTCTTTATTTTTTCTTAAAGCTACTCGCAGGTAATTCTCACTCTAATATCCCCAGGTGATTCTAATTTTTGTCCTTCTGAGAAAGTTAAAGGCTTTAGTTTTTAAGTTTAAGAGAGCTTTTGAGAAACATTAAGGTTTTTTAGAGAGATTTTTCCCCCAAAATTTTCCAAGAAGAGCTTTTAGTTTAAGAGAAAGATTTTTTCCCCCCAGGAGAAAGACCAACTTTTCCCAAAACTTCCCAACTTTAAACTTTGACTTCTTACAACCCCATTTTTGCCTCAGGGAGAAATTACTTTCTCCTGCCGCTTGGATTTGGCATTTCAGCTGTCCCCAGGTCAAAGCTTCCATAGGAAACTTTTTCTTCCCCATAAGCTCAAAGAAGAGCTTTTTTACTACCCGAAAAGCCCAAAGAAAGATTTTTTTTCCCCAGTTTGCTTTCAAAGCCCCCAAAGTTAGAAAATTGAAGAGTTTTTCTGTCTAGTTGCCTTACTTATTTTTTCCTACACAATCTTACACTTCTAAGTTTTTCCTAAACTATATTACTACCCTATTCCTTACTTATTTTTCACAGATAGAATTTGAGAAAGGGATAGAACATAGAAAATTTTGACAGAAGAGAATTTCGCTGCAGCATCGGACATCCTTCCAGTCTGCTTTCCTTTTCTCTCGAGGATAAAACCCCTGCCTCACCAAAAAAAATATATATAAAATATATATATTTTTTATAACACCGGCATGCCTTTCCATGGCAGGGCTGACTCAGCACTTTCACCAAAAACTCTGTAATAAAACTATTATTTTCCTTTATCTTTAGTCCCTATTACTTTGTCTTTAGTCCTGTTCATTTGTCTTTAGTCCCCCCTTTTTTGTCCCTTTTTTTCTTTAGTCCCTTTTTTCCCCTTTCTTTAGTCCCTTTTTTTCTTTAGTCCCTTTTTTTCTTTAGTCCCTTTTTTTCTTTAGTCCCTTTTTTTTCTTTAGTCCCTGTTCACGGCGCCATTCTGTGGGGCGTTTACCCACCACCCCCACAGCTTCCCAGAGTTTTCTTGAGTGCGAGCAGCAGGAAATATTAGATAGAAGGATTTATAGCAGAGAATCTTGCGGAGATAAACATATAGAAAATAAAGGATAGCCTCGAGAGGGCCTGGAACCTATTCCAACAGGCCCGGACTGTCTCTGGTCCAGGGTTTTTACAGAGACGCCAAGGGGTGGAGCAAAAGACCTCCTCCCTCAGCACAGCCAAGTGCAGGCCATCTCAGACACCTGCACTCAGGCCCGTGGTCCTGATCATCCTCTATTCGGACCTGCTGGGTAAAGCCACGAGGAACCCCAGAACGGGCTCCCACATACAACAAAGAAAGAGAACTACAGAATGATCTCCCTCATGAATATTGATGCAAAAAATACCCAATAAAATACTGGCAATCAGGCTCCAAGAATACATCAAAACAATTATCCACCATGATCAAGTGGGCTTCACCTCAAAGATGCAAGGGTGGCTCAACATACAAAAGTCCGTCAATGTAATACACCATATAAACAAACTCAAAGGAAAAAAAAAAACACATATCATTTCACTAGATGCAGAAAAAGCATTTGACAAAATCCAACACCCCTTCATGATAAAAGTCTTGGAGCGATCAGGAATACAGGGAACATACCTAAACATAATAAAGGCAATTTACAGCAAGCCAACAGCAAACATCAAATTAAATGGAGAGAAACTCAAAGCAATACCACTAAAATCAGGAACGAGGCAAGGCTGTCCACTCTCCCCATATATATTCAATATAGTATTAAAGTTCTAGACAGAGCAATAAGACAACATAAGGAGATTAACAGGATACATTGAAAAGGAAGAAGTCAAGCTTGCCCTATTTGCAGATGACATGATAGTATACTTGAGTGACCCCAAAGTTTCCACCAAGGAACTGATACAGTTTATAAACACCTCCAGCAACATAGCAGGATACAAGATCAACTCAAAAAAATAAGTAGCCCTCCTATATAAAATGGACAAATAGCTGAGAAGGAAATCAGAGATACACCACCCTTTACATTAGCCACAAATAACTTGGGTAACACTAACCAAGCAAGTGAAGGAAATATATGACAAGAACTTTAAGTCCGGACCAACATAGTAAACATGGCAATTTTACCAAAAGCAATCTACAGATTCAATGCAATCCCCATCAAAATACCAACACAACTCTGCAAAAACCTGGAAAGAATAATACTCACATTCATATGGAAAAACAAAAAACCCAGAATATGCAAAAGAGTTCTATAGCATGAATCTTAAGTTCTTGTTAATAAAATCTGAGAGAAACAGAAGAAGCCACAGCTATCTCTCCTCAGCAGTTCCTCACTGGAAGCTTCTGAGTCCTCATCCAGAATGAAATGAATCTCAGCTGAACTGTGACATTCAGATTCAGGTGAACTGTGTTGCTCTAGTTTGTGGTCCTCAAGCCTTAAAATGCTCAGCTCAGCTCCGCTCAGTTCAGCTCCGCTCATTTTCTCCATGGAAAATTAGCCGGTGTGGAACCGTGTCCCCAGAGTGAACTGCTAGAGAGGTTAAGGACCGAGGAAGACGACTTAACCTACCAACATCTCCTGCCTGAATCTCCTGAGCCTTCTGCCTCTCACCCACTGTCAGAAGAGGAAATGTCCGATAAGTCCTCCCTGTCCCGAGACCAGAAGCCAGACAGCGAGACTGAGAAGTGCCCAGTGATGGCGAGCTCTTTTCCTCAAGACTGTATGGAACACATACAGGAAATTCAAACTCTGAGAAAGCGTTTGGACGAATCTATTAAAACAAATGAGAAGCTCCGGAAACAGTTGGAACGGCAGGGGTCTGAGGCTGACCAAGGTTCCATAAATGTTGCTGCTTACGGCTCAGAGCTGCACAGCTCTCTGACGTCAGAGATACATTTCCTGAGGAAGAAGAACCAGGCCCTCAGTATGATGCTCGGGAAAGGGTTCAGAGATAAACAGAAAAGAATGAAAAATTACTTGAGTCCCTGTCCAGGAAGGCGGCAAGTCTTGAGCACCTTCGGCTAGAGTACACCAGTGTAAAGGAAGAAAATGAAAGGTTGCAGAGAGACATCAGTGAGAAGGAGAGACACAGCCAGCCGCTGACCCAGGAGGTCTGCAGCCGCCGCCAGGAGCTGAGCAGGGTACAGGAAGAAGGGAAGTTGAAGCAGCAGCTGCTCTCCCAGGATGAAAAGCTGCTGCAGTCCCTCCGAGTGGAGGTGAAGGTGTATGAGAAGCTGGACGAGGAGCATAGGAAGCTACAGCGAGAGGCCCAAGGTGAGGCATCTGCAGAAGGCTGGAAGGAGCCTGAGGCCAGTGATTATTCATTTGATCTGTTTGACACCGAGTGGTCCCCTCAGCTGGACAAACACGACAGCAACAAATGTCCTGAGGCCAGTGATTATTCATTTGATCTGTTTGAATCCCCTCAGGCAATGGTACCTGAATCAGCTTCTGAGACTCCTCTGCTCTCTAGAACTGACGTTGACTTATTCTCCTGTGACAGCAGCAATTTTGCCACCAGCACCCCTTGCATGCCCTGCCTGGTTGCTGACCACCATGTGTGGGCCAACAAGAGTGGCCACCATATGCTGGGGCTGACTGAGGACTATGATGCCCTCCAGAAGCAGATCAGCCGGGGCCAGAGACTGCTTGCCGAGATGGACATTCAAACTCAAGAGGCTATGAGCCCCACAAGTCTGAGCCAGTTTCTCTCCATTATGAACACTGTCAAGCTGATCCTGGAAGAAGCCTCAAGATTGCTGAAGCTCTTCTGCAGGGTCTCAGTCCCCACAGATGGCCAGTGTTCTCTTCACTGTGAGCAGATTAGAGAAATGAAGGCAGAGATCACCAAACTACACAAAGAGTTGTTTGAAAAAGAAAAGAAGCTGCAGGACACAACAAAACTTCTGCAGCAGGTAAAGCACCAGGAGAAAGTCATCTGTGATCAGTTGGTCATCACCCACCAAGTCCTTGACAAGGCCAGGCGAAACCTGGAGTAAAGACCTAGGCTGCCCATCCAGGAACATCCAGTCCCAGCAGACCAGGCTCGTGAGGAGAGCTTTCAACTAATAAAGCTTGTGGTTCTGAGGAAAAAAAAAAAGAGAAGAGCAGCCAGCTCAGCTCCAAAAAAGAAACTGGCTGACACAGGGAAACAAAACAAAAGCATTCTGAGGGAGCGAAGGGAATGGGCCTCCCCAGGGGTGAGTGAGCTTATACCCGGGTGGGGGGGTGGGGGGGGTGGGGGTGGGGTCTGGGTCTTCTCCAGGTCATGTGACAGCCTGGGCGAAGCCAATTGCATGGAGTGGTTGGCCCTGGTGGTCCGCAACCCATGGGACCCATCTTGTAACAGGGAGTCTCAAGCTCAGTCACTCCCTCTCTCCCTTTGCCCATGCAAAAAGGGTTTGCTGCAGGCCATTCTCGAGCTCCCACTCCAGTGTCCAATTCCCAGTTCTTGTTCACAAGCAATCAGTTTCGTTACCACAGTGCCTTTTTTTGAGATGTTTAGATCCAAGAACAGGAGTGAATGAAACAGTTTGTCCTCATTAAATGTATATGTAGATGCTATTAAAACATTAACAATATATGTCAAAACAGCCGTCTCAATCCTTCATGAACCCTACTCAAGCCATGCAGAAACCTCACCTTTACAGTTATTTGCTGTGACTTGCATTGTGCTCAGTGGGCATTGTTTTCAGTTAGAAAGCTGCTCGGCTGGGCTTGGGCTGGGCTTGGGCTGGGCTTGGGCTGGGCTTGGGCTGGGCTTGGGCTGGGCTTGGGCTGGGCTTGGGCTGGGCTTGGGCTGGGCTTGGGCTGGGCTTGGGCTGGGCTTGGGCTGGGCTTGGGCCCAGTCACTCTGAGGTTTAGTCCAAAGGGCTTTTTATACAAAAAAGACCTTGCCCTTTCAAGATCAAAGCACAATGTACAGCCAGTACGTTTGCTGCAGTAGACCCTTCCAAATGCCTGGTAACCACGCCTGTGGCCAAATCATCCTATTATGCAGCCCTGTTGGGTAAAGCAAGCTCAGATTCTCTGATCTTGAGTAAGGTCTCACTAGGGAGCCTCTGTGGGTCCCCACACTCCTCCTCCTCCCTGACATCAATGTTCTTGTCTTCCTTCTTCTTCCTCCTCCTCCTTCTCTTCTTCCTCTTCTTATTCCTCCTCCTCTTGTAGATGAAGGGTGACCATGTATTCTTCAATTGTGGAAGTCTCCCTTGACACAGGATTAACTCTCCCAGGCTGCCATTGTGTAGATAATCTTGAGACACCTCTAGGCCTAGGTTCCTCTTCAGCTTTGACCTCCTGGGCCCTTTAGCATTTTTTAATGGGATCTACCCTCCATGCTGATTTGAAAGCATAATTTTCTTACTGAAAATAAGCAAAGAAAGAAAGAGCCTCTTCATCTGTTACAGAGATCAAGGGGCTAATGGGACTCTTGGATGTCTTTTTATTCTCTAGGCACTTTAGTAATGGGTTACTAATTCAGGTTTTTTTAATAGACAACCGAGGTTATAACACAGTTCACCTCTTGTCACAGAAGAAGAGGAAACAGGACATGATGTCAGTCAACAGGACTGATACAAGGAACTTTGGGTGTGGACAGCTGGCATTCTCTTCTCTTCATGTATTTAAGAACTTTTCATTGGATATCCACTTCTGCAGGGTCTGTACTTGCCACTCGGGTACAGGCATAAGAAGATGTAAACTCTGCCTTCAAATCATTGCTGTCGGAGGGATGCTGCTGTTAACAGTCTGGACACCACTGTGGGAGCACTGTGTGCACAGGAAGTAGAGGGGACCCTCCCTTTGACTTCTTGGAGGTAGCTAAGGAGTCACAACCATCTGGGTTTTCACCAGCTGGGGAGCCAGGGACTTCTTAGTTTTCATGCAAGTGGAGGATGAAATGGTCACAGTAGGTACAGGAGGTGACAGAGGTCTGTCACCATCTGTACCATCGTTTCAGATACTTGTCATGCACTACCTGATGTCACGCTCTGTGTGCGGGGCATAAGGCCCTGCTGGTGTCCAAGATCTCTGAGAACCACCGCTCCATCCAACTGCCCAATTCCATCATCCTCTAAAACAGACTTCTGGCTCTTCACTCATTCTTCCTAGGCCTTGTATTTGTTAACAATAACTAAGTAACTAGCTGAGTATCCACTGTTGTGCTTTGACTAATTAACTAGCTGAGTACCCACTGTGCTTTGACTAAGTAACTAGTTGAGTACCTTTGACTAGGTAACTTTGAGTGCTTTGACTTGGTAACTTGAGCATCTACTGGGCTTTCCTAAGCACTTTTCACGTATTTCCCCTTCTCTCTATTAGTAAAGTCTTAAATCCCCAAGTTACCTAACCTTCCTTCCATGGAAGATGGCTAGGAAAAAAAATACCTAAGGAATGTCTGAGGCCACCCTGCGGGCCCCCACCCTAAAGGACCAGTTCAGTTTCCGCTCCTCTGTCCATTTGAATGGCGGTTAATACTGGAAAGAATTCGGGCCCCAGTGCCGCTTGCCCCCAGGCCGGCTCAGATAAGAGATTGTTGTGGAGCCACTTGGGTCCCAAGATGGAAACACAGATAATCCTTTGCTATTTAACATGGAGCTGGAGTCCTTGGGAGACAAATTAGAAAAAGAGGAGGGAGGCGGCAGGGGAGAAAGGAGGCCTGTTTAAATCTCTTTATTTCCAGGAAAACAGTCATTTTAATGATTCAACCTTTAATTAAGGAAACAAACACAGCTGCCACTTGCCGCCCTCATCTGATTTCAAAGGCCCTAGCCCTCCAGCGGGGTTCTGAGGGGATGGCCCCCAGGACTAGTGGGTGTAGCACAGGTTCCGACCTGCTGCACAAATTGGGGAGCAGGGGCTGGGAAGTCCAGTGGGTACCAGCGCTGAGTTCTCTATACTGGAGAGAGACCCAGCATGCACCAGATATGGGACATTCTGCTTGCAAATGTTCAGACACAGAGACAGACTCTTTCCAACAGCCTTGGAGCTCAGAGTGGACACGTCACTCTCCCTGCCCCCCCCCCAGGGCGCACCTCCATAACTCCCGAGTAACAGGGTAAGGAGAGGTGGGAAGGTCCCAGAACTCTTGGGCAGTTCTGGGCCATTTCTGTAAATCTCCCAAATAAAAAGTTTGCCATGAGGAAAGGTTTGAGGTTAGAAGAAGAAAAAAAAAAAAAAAAAAAAAACCCTACCTAGACATAGTGACTTACACCTGTACTTCTAGAACTTGGGAGGCTGAGGCAGGAGGATTACTGCAAGTTGGAGGTTACATAATGGATTACAGGGTCAGATTGGGTTACTCACTATACCATTCCAATAAAAAGAAAAAAGAAATAGAAGTTATAGAGACATAGGAAGAAAGGAAAGGTGACGTAAAGGATGACACTGTTTCCATGAAGCTTTGTTAAAATCTGTATTTACTTATAAGAGAACCACAGTTTCTAAACTACTCCAAAATGGCTAGAATAAAAAATTTAACCCAAGTATAATAGCATTTGCTCTCTAAAATACATAATAAGATAGTACATATCTTCAGTCTTTTAAATGTTCATTTTTCATAAGTAACGATTCTGCCCCTACAATTTTACGTAAACGTATGTTGGGAAAGTTTCCACGATTGTTTGAGGTGTTGGGTAATACTCTGGTTAATGTTTGTGTACCATGGACGTATGTACATCACTTGTGGCAATACTGAGTGTTGTCCATGCTCTGTGTTCCTAAAAAACTAGCAGCATTAAGAAGTCCTCACTCTCAGGGGAGGGCGAGGCGGCTTGGCAGGAAAAGGTGTCTGCGGCCAAGCCTACACCTGATTTTGGCGTCTGGGACCTACGTGGCAGAAGAGAACCAACCCCACAAATCTGTCCACTGACCTTCACAGTTGCTGTGTAGCTCCTTTGCACACGCATACACACACACTCATGGGAGGAAAACATGCAGTTTTATTCACGACAGATTTTACAGTGCTTTGTGTGGTGATACATACCAGTACTTTTTCTGTAAAAGCAGGAGGAAGGTCAGGAGTTCAAGGACAGCTTGTCCTTTTAAGACCTCTCTCTCTCTCTCTTTTTCCCTTCTTTCTGTTCCTCTTCCTCCTCCTCCTTTTTGGTTTCTTGAGACAGGGTTTTTCCTTGTGTAGACCAGGCTGGCTTCAAACTCACAAAGTTCCATTGCCTCTGCTGAGAGAAAAGGCATGTGCCACCACCCGGCTAAGACTCTGTCTTAAAAAAAAAAATAAAAAATCCAGGCATGGTGGTGTGTGTGTGTGTGTGTGTGTGTGTGTGTGTGGTGAGAGAGAGAGAGAGAGAGAGAGAGAAGAAGAAGAAACTCAGCTTAGCAGGGGAGGCAAGATGGACCAAGGCTGCAAGTATCAAAGCGTCTGGATTAACGAGTAAGAAACTCCAACCACGGCAGGAAACCACGACTGCGCGAGTTGGCAAGATGTTGCCGCTCAACGGCACCAGTTGTAAACAAGTCATACGGTCACTCATCAAGAAGAGGCCAGATCGCGTCCTCATAGCAAAGACAGACGGTGACAGACTGCACTGTACCAGCTTATTAATCTCGATGACTTCTCAAACAACAAGATTAGCAATATATTGGCGCCAGCCACCCACCAGCATAACCACCCCCAAGATGACTGACGCATTCTAAAATGA
>NW_023505299.1:0-2000 GCF_004664715.2 Peromyscus leucopus | reverse complement strand
TGATTATGATTCTCGGATCTAAAAACTTTCAAGTAGCTTCAAACATGCTTCTGATCATAACTAGATGTTAAACTGTCCCAGTTCCTTTAATGGTGGTGGCTGACTTAGCTGAAGACTAGTTGATTTTAATTTAGCTTGTTTGGTTTTGTTTCTCTGGAGACTTTATAGTCTTTGATTTATTGATTTACTGAGCATCTTCAAGAACCACTTGTGCATCTCAAACGTTTAGGAAAGGCGTTTGATCTAGAGGGAACTAACTCCTGGTGGAGTTCATGGCTGAGAGATGGACAAACCTATAACACGGAGAAGAGGGTCGGAAAGTACAAGCAGAAGGTAAAATACAGGGGTAGAAACTGAGAGAGAAGTTCATCTCGTGTGTTTGTAACATGCTGATGGAAACAAACCTGGGCTGCCAGTTGCATAAAAGCAAAGCATATATAGCCATGTATAGTGCATGATACTTAAAGTACGTTAAATAATAACAGTAAGCTCTGTGCTACTGCTTATGTGCTCACTGTTTATGTTTACTGGTTTAGCAATCCATTGGTGATGAAGATTGAACCCGAGGATGCATGCATGCTACGTGCAAACACTGAGCTACATTTCTAGCACATCAATATTGCTTGTGATTTTAGAGTGTAATACTTCTACTTACATTTTTAAAAAGCTTACTGTAAAATGCTATATTGTGTTTTGTTGATGGCAACCTCATTCCATTTCATAGTTACAGTATTTCTTGATCTCTCTGTTTGTTTGGTTCACCATGGCCTAGGAGCTATATGCCACATCAAACATACCATACATATAAACTTACATGTGAGGAGCTGGAGATGGAGAGATGGCTCGTGGTTAAGAGCACTGGCTGCTCTTCAGAGGACCTGAGTTCAGTTCCCAGCACCCACATGGTAGCTCACACTGTCTGTATTTCTAGTTCCAGGATATCTGACACTGTCACATAGACACACATGCAGGCAAAATACCAATGCACGTAAAAATAATGGTAAATCATAAAAAATAAAAAAAACTTACATGTGTCTTTTGTAGTACAATTACATTTGTGAAATTGATGTTTGTACAGTGATGAAATCACATAACTATATACTTTTAGAATGTTTTCTTGTCTCTAAGGGTCACATAACTATATTTATATGGTAAAGATATGCATACATTATAAATTAATAATACTTTATGCTAACTGTATAATTTGATAAACACAATAACCACAGAAATGTGAGTAATCATGCTGCTTATCTACTATTCTGAGTTTCCTCTGCCTGTAAAAATCTTGAATAATAACTTTCACTGTATCCTATATATAGCGTATGCAGAATGGCATCCACTTCCTGTCTGAGACATTGCCTTATTTTCTTTTCTTAAAACCACAGTATTTATTCGTGTGTGTGTGTGTGTGTGTGTGTGTGTGTGTGTGTGTGTGTAGTATACATGCATGCCTGCATGTAGAGGCAGAGGAAGATGTTGGATGCCTGTTGCATCTTCTCTGCTTACTTCTTGACACAGACTCTCTCTCATTATACTGGGGTTACACTGGTGGCCAGGTCTCCATTCCCCACTCTCCACAGCACTGCGGTTCTCGCAGCCATGCCTGACTTTTTATGTGGGTGCTGGGGATTTGACTGAGGTCCTCATACTCGTGAAGCAAACTTCTACTTGGTAAGTTCTCCCCAAGCCCTTGTCTTAATTTCTGATCGATGTTATTTTTCTCTATTCTAAAAGCAATACTGAAAGGAGACATTTTGCCTCGGCGTAGAATGAAGATGTCAGTCCTGGTATGGCCTCCTTTTTTGTAATTCAGATTTTTTATGACAAATAAACACATATATTGTGAAAAGTTATTCAAACCATTTGTCTTTTTTTTTTTTTTCAAGACAGGGTTTCTCTGTGTAGCTTTGTGCCTTTCCTGGAGCTCACTCTGTAGCCCAGGCTGGCCTCAAACTCACAGAGATCCTCCTGGCTCTTCCTCCCGAGTGCTGGGATTAAAG
>NW_023505298.1:0-31101 GCF_004664715.2 Peromyscus leucopus | reverse complement strand
AATACAGAACAATGAACTAGAACAAACACTTTTTGGTTGCTGTCAGGATTGGATATCAGAAGTAATATTTTACTTATGAAATAGCCAAAAACAAGTTTAAGTTCTAAAGCTAAGATCTTTCCAGATATAGTATGTGGAAAGTGATTGTAAATAGGTGTTAGAGAGGGCATCTACATCTTGATATGAGTACATAATGTATGTGTTCAGTTAAGCCAAATAAAAAGACCATGTAAATTACAGAATCTCACATTTTTCTCAGTTGCAACCCTTTTTACCCCAGAAACTTTTAAATAATTTTTCTTGTATTGATATATAAAGTAGGTACACAAATCAAAGTCATAATAAATCAAAGAAATTTGTTTTTAAATTTCTTTGAGACATAATATATATAATTTTACCATATATTAAAAATAAAAGCAAATTTGCACATAAGTGATATATTATAGATATATAATTTATTATTTTGAGGTGAATAATAAAATCTTGTTTGAATATATGGTCAATATGGTACAGTCATCACTGATGAGGATGCCACTTATCATAGGCACACAATATTAAATGAGAGAAGTATGTTTAAGGCCTGTTCAGAAGTAGATGCAAAACTCTGTCTAATCCCAACCAAGATTCATTTCATAAATACTTACAAAACTCAAGTGAGTAACTCAGTGAATTTCAAAAATCAAACATTCTGGAATGTTGGTAAGGAAGTATTAAATTCTATGATTTCTGTATTTAATCCATTATGTCTGTTTATGAGGACAAAATTCTTTGTATATACGGTAGAATACTGCAATTCATAACAAGCAGCAGTCTCAAATCAGAGCCAAGGTGATTTGGGAAGCACTTGTTGGCATTGCCTGACAAAGTATCACATGAAAACTGAGTGAAGATGTTGTATAGCCAGCAACAAGCTGAGGGCAAGGACTGCCCCCAAGAGCTATTTTCATTACATGTTTGATTTGGAATTAAATTTTGATCATGGTGCACTCAGAGTCCTTTAATTGTTGCCAATGTTTTTTGTACAGCTCCCACATTCAGATATGTGAGCCTATAGGCGATGACAAGCCACAGTGTAAAGGACTGGGATATAAAACAGACTCTAAGCAACTGAGAACAGAGATACCAAAGCGCATCTGACAGAACATTGGCATGACAAAAGGATGGGGGTAGACTCTAGTAAACTGGCTGAGGTTTGATCCTGCAACTTACCTGGCCACGTGAACTTGAGAAGTCACATCAATTCTTACCTTTGCTGTTCAGTTTCAAGTGAAGACTTAGAACTCAGGGAGACAGTAAGTTATGGGGAAAGGGAATCTGTAGAAATGACTTAATAATGTATGCTAATTTTAAAACAAAATTAGAAGAAAATGTAGCTATATGAAATAATAAATATGTTAATTGGTTTAACTATGATGATCATTTTTTCATAAATATGTATATCAAAATACATTGTTAATGTACATACTACAATGAATGGAGTGCTATATTTTTAAATGCTACTAAATGTATAACACTACAGTGAAGACTGATAGTGACAGGCATTATGAATGATTCAATGGACTCAATTCCTAGTATGTGAAAAACACTAGGGAATGTTACTTTTTGTATTGTCTTTTAGAAACTGAAGATATGAAAGTTAAATCTGAAGCCAGCCTGACTTTTATTCCTTTAAGGTAGTGTTTCTTAACCTGTGGGTTGTGATCTCTTTGGAGTCAAATGACCCTTTCACAGGGGTTGCATATCAGACATCCTGCATATCAGATAATTACAATTCATAACAAAATTACACAGTAGCAAAATTACAGCTTTCTCCTTTTAGAAATCATTCCTTGTTCATAGAGTTTAAAACTTGCAGATATACTCATTTATTTTTTGATCTATTTTCTTATCAATGATAAATCCTATCAACTTGATTATATTTCTACCTACCACACTTTAACGCTATTATATGTGTGCTTATTATTTTTCTCATTTCTTCTAGCCAATTTTTTAACAGCTAAATAACAGTACACAGTAGATACTATGTTTAAACTTTTTGAATCTCACTTTACTTATGGTTAAACTAAATAGACTGAATATATTAAATTCCTAAAGTTATAATGAGAAGTCAGTGATAAAATGCTTATAAAGCACTTGCCACAATACTTGGTATCTTAGCTAGAGTCTCTATTGCTGCAATGAAGTACCATGACCAAATCAACTTGGATAGGTGAGCAGGGAGTGCTCATTTGGCTTATACTTCCACAGCACTGTTCATTAAGGAAGGAAGTCAGGACAAGAACTCAAACAGGGCAGGAACCTGGAGGCAGGAGCTGACACGGGGATCACAGAGAAGTGCTGCCTTTCTCACTACTTGCTCAGCCTGCTTTCCTGTACAGTCCAGGACCACCAGACCAGGGATGACACCACCCACAATGAGTTGGGCCCTCCTCCATCAATGACTAATTAAGAAAATGCTCCGCAGGCTTGCCTATAGCCAGATATTATGAAAGCATTTTCTTAATTACAGTTCCCTTCTTTTGGATGACTATAGCTTGCATCAAGTTGAAAAAAAACTGTCCAGCACACTTGGTATCATTAAATGTTGCTGTTTATGGGATTATAATAGCTTTCTTATAATCTACTAGCAGATTAATGATATACAAGTTCCTAAGCACCTAATTGGCACTACATAGATAATATTGTGCTGGCTTGTAAAAGCATTCATTTTCACAATGACTATCACTATCAAAATTATAAGAAAACACATGATATCCACCAGAAAACCTATTTCTCCCACCATTCTCTCTAGTGAATAAGTTAGCATAATACTTTGAGCAATAACCCCAAAGCAAACATTGTGTAGAGCAAATCCTGGCATGTTAATAGAAAGCTCAGGAGAAAGAGTGGGAAAGATGGCTACTTTAAAAGAGACTGATACTTCTGTAAGGTCACTGTCAGTCAAACTGCACTACTTAGTATAACACACCTCTCTCTGTCGTAAATGTTGTCTGTATTCTCAGTACTGTTGTAAAGAGGCATTAAGATATTTCTCTGCCTCCAGATATTAAAAAAAAGACATGTGGCAATTACTTGGGCACTTACATATGAAAATAATGCAAGAAAACTGTGGTGCGAATGAAGCTGTCAGAAAACACAGAAGAATGAGATAGAAGCAAATGGTTTGTTTAAAACGTTCCTTGGAAACAATACAAACACAAATCTAGTTCCAAGGAATTTGCATCAACTAACATGTTACAATTCAATTAAGGATGATGATACCATGTAAGATAATTCAAAAAAATTACAGAAGGCAATAAAAGCATCAACATGTTTCAAGCAATTTATTTTGCAGAAGAGATAATAGGTATCTTGAAAGTGAATGCATACAGGCCATATTTGGAAGAGAAAAATGATTTATCAAATATCATACAGATGTTAACTGGAGTAATTTTGGATTCACATCAAAGTGATATCTAATTGAGTAAACTTCATTGGTTTTTCTGAAAACAAGGGAAATATATGTAATGGAATACAATTATAATGCTGAAATTGAGAAACAAGTGTAACAGCTGTGTAATAAGTAATCAGTGAGGAAAAGAATACAAGTTCAATCTAAAGAGTAATCACTCATGACTACCTGGGGTGGGGAAGCAGTCTTTTTGATATGGGAAGGGATTTTTTTCACTTCATAAATTCAATATTTCAGCATAGTTATGAAAATGAGAAATGGCTTTGGCATGCTTCCAAAACTTACTCCGTAATTGATATTAAGGGAATCATTGTCTGGGATGCTCTTTAAGGAATGTCTATACTATTCTAACAACTGAAGCAATCCAATCTCTCCTCTCTCTCTCTCTCTCTCTCTCTCTCTCTCTCTCTCATAAAATCTTACCCTGTAAACTAGGCTGACCTTGAGTGACAATGTAGCGCAGGCTGCCCTCGAAATAACTCATGACAGGTTTCTAGCCTCAACCTCCAAAGATCTGCATTTTCAGGGTGAAACTGGTAATTCTTATTTCTTTTTCATAGCTCAGGGGAGTTGAGGAAGATTCTGATAATTGAACCATTTCTAAAGATCCACGTTCCAAAAGATTCTATATATTAAGAAGAGATTAAACTGCATTTCCTTGGCCTTGTCTGCTTTGCATGAATCTTCCTCAGCACCACTCTTTTCCCAGGTATCAATCTATAAAGAGGCAGGGATGCATCCTCCTGCCTGCTTCCCATTCCCATTTCACCAAGGAGTAGAATTTTCTTTTTCTTTTCTGAGGATGACTTTCCTTCTGTACAACTCTAAATGAAGTGCCATGGCCATTAGCTACTTCATTTTTTAACAGAAGGAGTTTAGGAAATCTCTCTCTCTCTCTCTCTCTCTCTCTCTCTCTCTCTCTCCTCTCCCCCCCCCCTCTCTCTCTCTGTGTGCGTGCGCGCGTGTGTGTGTGGGTGTGTGGGTGTGTGTCTGTGTATGTGTGTATTTCTGTGTCTGTGTGTGTGTCTGTCTATCTCTGTCCAGAATTCATAACTGCTATATCCCTATAAGGGTAGCCAGTTTAGGTAGAACAACTGCATGATAACTGACAGAGTGAATGAGTACAGCCGCTGCTCTTGGCCCAACTTGTGGTACTTTAACTGGCATGCCAGAAATGAAGATATTCTAAAGAGACACTGTGTCTAAAATCTATCAAAGTATTGAAAAATGGATCCCAAAGACATGGGAATTTCCCCAGGAAGCTCATGCTGAGAGGAGGAAGGCACCAGTCAGAGGAACGACTGCTCTCCCTGAATGAGATTGCCCTGGGTACTAACAACTTTTCAAGCCACATTACAGGATGGACTGAGGCCATCAGAGGAAACATCAAATGGTGGGCAGTACTGAACCTTTACTGAACTGCTAATATGTGTCTAAACTGACTCTCTGTTTAAAAGTATATCTCACATCAAGGACTTGAGGGCTTTGTGGAACCTTTTTGCCCTTATTCCCAATGTGGCCATATTGAATAGAGCTCCTTTCTGTGGTGGTATTGTGTTCCCCAAAATATCGTGTATTCTAATAAATTTATCTGGGGTCAGAGAACAGACAGCCACTAGATACAAAGGCTAGAAAATGGTGGCACTCACACCTTTAATCCTAGCATTCCAGAGATAGAAATCCCTCTGGATCTCTGTGAGTTCAAGGCCACATTGGAAATAGCCAAGCATGGTGACACACGCCTTTAATCCCAGAAAGCCAGCCTTTAATCCCAGGGAGTGGTGGTAGAAAGCAGGAAGATATATAAGGTGTGAGGACCAGAAACTAGAAGATTTTGGCCTGGTTAAGATTTTGGCTGGTTAAGCATTCAGGTTATTGAGCAGTAATTCAGCTGAGACCCATTCCGGATGAGGACTCAGAGGCTTCCAACCTGAGGAAACAGGACCAGCTAAGGAATTGGCAAGGTGAGATAGCTGTGGCTTATTCTGTCTCTCTGACCTTCCAGTATTCACCCCAATAACTGGCCTCAGGTTTGATTTTATTAATAAGAACTTTTAAGATTCATGCTACACCTTTCTCTGGTTTTGACTATTAAATTGCTTTTTTAAATTGGCTTATTAAGGATAAGTGGCTGAATCTGACTTGGACCACCAGTTATGTCCCCAAGTATCTACATTTTGCCCCCATGACATCTCCATTTCTCTAACAAAAGGCATTGTATAGTGTGTGTCCTTTCCTAATGTAAGGTTTGAACCACAAAATATTGAAGAATCATCTATGTTGTATAGCATGTAAAAATTTCATTCCACTTGAAGACTGAATAATTGTCATATGTAGATATAGAATTTTGTCTACTCATTCATCTGCCATCCTTTTGCTTTTTGTACATTGCATTGCAAATAATGTTGCCATTAATATAGGTTTGAGTCCCCACATTCAATTCTTTCATGTATAGAAGTACAATTAATTACTGGATTATATCATATTCCTATTCTAATTTTTTGAAGAGCCTTTATTTGGTTTCCATAGTGACAGCACCATTTCACATTTCCATCAAGATCACACAAGGCTTCCAATGTCTGCCCATCTTTCCCAGCAGTTAGTAAGTTCTAGGTTTTAAGAAATATAATAGGCATCCTAATGGGTGTGAAATAACATGTTATTTGAGTTTTGGCTTGCCATTTTCTGATAATTAGTGAAGCTGACTTTTTTATTAAGAAATTTTTTATTCATTTTACATACCAATCACAGATCCCACCTCTTCCCTCCTCCCACCACTCCAGGTTTCCCACTCAACCCATCCCCCATTCCCAATAGAGCCTGATACATTCAGTAGAGGCAGGTCCAAGCCCTTCCCCCTGCCTCAAGACTATGCTAGGTGTCCGACCAGCAGGGTCCTAGGGAAATTTCCAGGAATCTACAAGGATGATCCCAGATTAGTCAACTAGCAATAGTGGAGAGGGTGCCTGAGATGGCCTACCCTGATAATCAGAGTGGTGAATATCCTGTTACCATAGAGCTTCATCCAGTAAGTGAATGGAAGAAGATGCAGGGATCCACAGTCAAGCACCAGGCTGAGCTCCAAAAGTCCAGTTGAAGAGAGAAAAGAGGGATTTTGTGAGCTAGGGGATTCAAGATCATGATGGGGAAGCTGAATTTTTTCCATGTTTATTGGCCATTTATACATATTGTTTAAAAAAAAGTCAATTTAAGTTCTTTGCCTAATTTTTATTTGATTTTGTTTTTAGCTTTGCCTATTTTTTCCTTTTATTTTATTTTACAATACCATTCAGTTCTACATATCAGCCATGGATTCCCTTGTTCTCCCCCTTCCTGCCCCCCTTCCCTTCCCCCCAGTCCACCTCCCATTCCCACCTCCTCCAGATCAAGGTCTCCCCGAGGACTGGGATCGACCTGATAGACTCAGTCCAGGCAGGTCCAGTCCCCTCCTCCCAGATTGAGCCAAGCATCCCTACATAAGCCCCAGGTTTCAAACAGCCAACTCATGCAATGAGCACAGGACCTGGTACCGCTGCCTAGATGCCTCCCAAACAGATCAAGCCAATCGACTGTCTCACCTATTCAGAGGGCCTGATCCAGTTGGGGGCCCCTCAGCCTTTGGTTCATAGTTCATGTGTTTCCATTCGTTTGGCTATTTGTCCCTGTGCTTTATCCAACCTTGGTTTCAACAATTCTCGCTCATATAAACCCTTCTCTTTCTTGCTAATTAGACTATTAGGGTGGAACAAGGAGACTGGACTGCTACTCACATAAGGCTGGGGATAGCTCAATCTGAAAAGGATTTGCTTTGCAAAGCCTGAGACTCTAAGATTGATCCTGAGAACTTACATAAAAAATACTGGTTATATGGCTTGTGCTTGTAATCTAAGGTTCACTGGTCAGCCAGTCTACCCTATTCAGTGGATTGTAGGCAAGTAAGAGACCCTGTCTCAGAAAAATTGCTTGATATCTGGGATATATATGCATGATCACACATAGGGACTGGCAGACACACACACACAAACACAAACATTTGCAAATAAATTTTAAAAATCAAGTATCTAATAACAAAACAAAAATCAATATAACCAAAGAATATTATTGAAAAAAATCATTTATAAATCAAAAAGAAGTAGAACGAATAAAGCAATGAATGAGATAAAGGGAGGGGCAAAGAAAGAGACAGAAAGGAGAGGGAGAGAGAGAAAAAATGGATTATTAGAGTTTTTAAAAGAGAAATATCATACTGCTAAAAAAACTGAAAGATCTGTCATCAACTTTAAAAGGCAGTTTAGTATGTGGTGATACCAACCATATATTCTTTCAATTGATTTTGGTTGTTGGTTATAGTTCATTAAAAATCACAATGATAATGATTGGTTGGTAGAACTAAGGGAGGCAATAGAGGTCTATGTAAGCAGCAATGGGAGACATTGTGCTCTA
The DNA here is from genome assembly GCF_004664715.2 of Peromyscus leucopus. Lineage (NCBI taxonomy): Eukaryota > Metazoa > Chordata > Mammalia > Rodentia > Cricetidae > Peromyscus > Peromyscus leucopus. The sequence goes on along the minus strand of NW_023505298.1, from coordinate 23,207 downwards.
GTCACAATAGCCAGTTACACATGTAGACATGTTTGGCGTTAGATAGATAAAGAGAGAAGAATAGGTTAGTAGAGTAGTTCAAACAGACTATGTAAATAAGGTGGAGACTAAATAGGTAGGGATTAGAACTTTACTGGAATTCTGTAGAACATTATCGGTTGTAGCCTATAGTAAGGAATTTAAATCATTAGGCCTAAGCCTCCTAAACTTTAACACTTTGCTTTTGGCCATACTAAGGTGAACCTGGTTTCCTCCAGTACATATCCTCAACACGATTTACTCTGTCACCACAGGCCCAAAACAACAGGGCCAAAACCATGGACTGAAAACAAAAGTCATAATCAAACCTCAATCCTTATTAAATATTTATCTGGAGCATTTTATCACAGGAATACAAAGCTGACAGACACACTCCCATACCCACTGTGATAAGGACATGCAGACCAAGGGAGGTTGGAAAATGATGAGAAATCAATGTTATTTATTTCTGGGGTCCAGGACCCCAGCATGGTTAATCATCCTCTGGTTTACTTCAGTTAAGGGGCAAAAGCAGTATTTGTCATGTTACTGAATTTGTCATTCTTACCTGCTCTCTAAGGGAATTCATATGCATCTCCTGATACCTGACTAGCCTTGGAGTAGGTCATGCTGGTGGTATGTTCTAGATCTACATAGAAACAGTGCCTATGGAGATTACCAAAGCAGTGTAGAGCTGACCCAACCAAATGTCATAAATACTCTCCAGCTAAAGTACCCTGACCTTGTGTTATATGCTTGCATATGTTGTGGAGTTGGACACAGACAGGCTTTACATTGTCAATTGGAATGGTGTCTACAAAACGCATCATTCTTTTTCACTGTTGATAGCATCATAGCTTGAAGCCTTTCTTGAACCACTAAGAGAACTGTCTTCCTCAGGAAGATAGAGTGATTTTTGTGTCTATACAGCAATGTGATTACTATTCCTTAGGTCCACTGCTTTTCACCCTAGGGGCAATGAGCATGAACCCTCATTTACTTTCTTCACTATGGATTTTATGGCATAAGCAGTAGAACAGTGGTTTTCAACCTGTGGGTTGTGACCAACAGAAAACTTAAGGGCTTAAGAACTGATACACAGTTAGGTAGCAACTTATACTTATGAAGTAGGAACAGAAATAATTTGATGGTTCAAGGGGCGAAGGCGCCAATACATGAGGCACTGTATTAAAGGATCATAGCATTGGGGAAAGTTCAGATCCACTGCACAAAGAGGTCAGTGACTCTATATTAATTCCTTTTCCACTTTTAATGGAAAGTAGTCTGGTCTTAGAAGACATCCAAGTTGAATAAGGTATGTTTGTGGTTGTTAGTGACTCCATCATATTTGACTTGATTCCATTCATCAAATGGAACAAGATAACTAAAACAGCAGTTTATGTTTAACACTGTATAGCTGTGGCTCTGTACTCCTCTCCCAAACCTGAAACTGACATTTGGTGCTGTACATTCAAAATCCAGTGTGTAGGAAAAACCTATGTGGGGAGGGGGGGGCGCGGGGAGAGGAGTAGACCAAACTGGCTATCCTCACACAGTGTTACCACCTATGACATTTGAGAATCTTTCTCATTCCTATAGGGAAGTCTTTTAAGGCACAAACTTTGAATTGGAAGTTCTAGCTACCACCTGGCTATTTTGGTGCCTTCGTGGAAGTGGAACAGTAGGCAAAGGAAAGGGTTACTCTACTGAAGGGACAAAAGGACCTTATGGAAATGCACAATTAGAGTTACTGCCACACAATCAAAACGGAGAATAAACCAAGAGAGTTCAGAGAGTTTTTAGCCCTTATTTTCTAGTGATAGTGATAATTAGGAAGTTATGACACCACACATTTACAAGGGGAAAAGAAGGAGAAATTCATACATTGAGGATATTGAGTAAATATCGTGAATTTCATGGGAGTGTCTATTAACCTTCATGCATAGTCGTTGCAATGAACATGATTTGAGTGATTAGCACAAGGAGACCAAGGAGTTCACTGTTTTGCCTAATACAGTAGTTCTCTCTTTTGTCATTCTGTTTCCTGGTCCATGTTGCACAAACCCTACAGAAATAAAAAATAAGTCAAACAGCAGACTAAGGAGTATGACCACTTAAGGCTGTGCTTCTCAACCTGTGAGTCATGACCACTTTGGTTGAATGACCCTTTCACAGGGGTCAACTAAGATTATAAGAAAACACAGATATTCATATTGAGATTCATAACAGCAGCACAATTAATGTTATGGAGTGGCAACAAAACTATTTTTGTGATTGGGGCATGGCCACAATTTGAGAAACTATATTAAAGGCCCACAGAATTAAGAAGGTTGAGAACCACTGATTTGAGATCAATGGGATAGTGGCAGAAGATAATTCTAGGAAAGGAAAACTAAAAGAGAATAATGAAATAGAAATTCTTCGTTTTGTTAGGTAATCCTAAGAAGATACCTTTGCATTTAATATGCTTTTCATCTTTTTAATGCATTTATGGAAGGATTGATGTGATTTTGGCAGTGAGAATTAAACCCTTTCCAGGTCCTGTTTAATTGTTTTTCACTTTCAACCCTTTGTTTTGACTGTAACCATGTCAACTTTTTACTATCTGGCTTTTTCTGTCTCTTTTATTTTACCACTGCTGAAACCTGAGCTATACAAACATTGCGTATTAAAGTTTTTTAGATCTTCATTTCATATGTTCATAGGTGCTATTTCTTGCGTGTATGTTTGTACATCATGTGTGTACAATGTCCAAGGTCACCTGAAGACACCAGATGCCCTGGAACTGGAGTTAGAAATGTTGCTAACCACCATGTCGGTGTTGGGAATCGAAACTCGATCCTCTGGAAGAGCAATAAGTGCTCTTCTGAGCCATCCATCTCTCCTGCCCCTCTATACCTGTTTTATAACTCTGTCTATATTGGCATAACCCATGTCAAATGGAAGTCAGTGCATTCGAGATCATTCATATTGATACACTATCATTTTAGTGACAATGTGATATTTAGAAGACAGGGTTCTTTGGCCTTAAAAGGTATCCCAAGACAGTAAGGCCTCAGGGAAAAAGGTGTGATTCTGAGCAGTCCCCAGAATTTAAGGACCTTTATGGCTCATTGGACACAATACATGTCAATCACTATGTCTCAGCCAATGAGCTTACAGCTCTGGTGACGTGTGAGAAGGGCCATTATTACTCCTCAAGGCTCCGCCCCTTTATACCTGATTCTCAGCCTTCTTGGGGCTGGCCTCAGCAGGAGGCTCCTCCCTGGTGCTGTCTAGCCCTTCTTTTATAGGTACTCTACAAGTACCAACTCCGTCTGCTGACTAGTGGAAAACTTTCCCTACTGCTCTCACTGCCTCCAAGGAGGTCCTTGAGGCCAACAGCCTCTCTCTACTTCGTGGTAGTCACCTTGACAACGCCTCATCCCCACCAACACCTTCAAAGCTCGAAGCTTCAGTAAGATCTTCATTGGCAGGAAATTCATGCCATGTCTGCTGTTGCAGAGTGGGACCTTGGATTTCCTGACCAAGAGCAAGAGGGTGGTAGGATGGATCACGACGCTGGACAAAGTGTCTTGCATGTGCTGACAATCCATGAGGCTGGTGATGACATCGATGGAACCACAGGATTTCTTGGTTCACAGGCAGGCTCGAGAGCCATTCTGGGGGAAGAGCCAGGGCAGGAGGAGATATGGCCCGATACTGAGGAGATCTGCACTCATGTGGAAGAGGTCTGGCCTGATATCAAGGACATCTGGCCTGATGTCGAGGACATCTGTCATAAAGTCAAGGACATCTGGCCTGATGTAGAGGAAACCTGGCCTGAAGTCGAGGACTTCTGGCCTCATGCCGAGGAAGTCTGGCCTTGTATCAAGGATATCTGGCCTGTTGTAGAGGACCTCTGGCCTGATATCGAGGACATCTGGCCTGTTGTAGAGGACCTCTGGCCTGAAATCGAGGACATCTGGCCTGATGTCGAGGAACCCAGGCATTCTATCCAGGACATCTGGCCTGCTATGGAGGACGTCTGGCCTGATGTTGAAGAACCCTGGTATTCTATCGAGGACATCTGGCCTGCTATGGAGGACATCTGGCCTGATGTTGAAGAACCCTGGTATTCAATCGAGGACATCTGGCCTGCTATGGAGGACATCTGGCCTGATGTTGAAGAACCCTGGTATTCTATCGAGGACATCTGGCCTGCTATGATGGACATCTGGCCTGATGTGGAAGAACCCTGGCATTCTATCGAGGACATCTGGCCTGCTATCGAGGACATCTGGCCTGATATCGAAGAAATCTGGCCTGTTCTCGAGGAAGCCTGGCCTGATATTGAAGAGGACTTGTATGTCTGGAATAGCGACCAGGAGAACGAAGTAGTTCAGGAGGAAGCTGAAGAAGACCAGGACTGCAATAATGAAGAAAAGGAGGAGGAAAAGGAGGAGGAAGAGGTGGAGGAGGAGAAGGTGGAGGAGGAGAAGGAGGAAGAGGTGGAGGAGGAGGAGGAGGACAATAAAGATGACCACTATGAATATGAGAAGAAAGGAGAAGATGAGGTTGAGGATCAGGGGAAGAAGATCATCCTGCATGCTGTGAGTTTACCTATGGGCTTTAGGTCTTGCTAGAGAAATTTCATTTTTTCTAATACATCATGCCCCTAAATTGTGTATGCATGCTATTAATGACCACATTCTGCTTCACCCAAGCTATGACAAGTTCAGTTATTGGAGCCCCATCTATTCAGGAGAGGGAAAGACCCTCCAAGAGGTCCAGACCCTGCCAAAGGAAACATAGAATTGGGAGGGTGTGTCTAATAGAAGGAGCTAACTCTAGGCAGTCTGTCTTTTATAATACCTGGAGAGGGATTCCAAGATATATTACACAGCTCAGAGGACCCTGAGCAGGACATGTTCTAGTACAGTGAGTCCTTGACTAACACTTCTGTAGTCTATCACCTGCTGATCTTTGCAACAAAGGGACCAAGGCCACCAAGCATTAGCAAAGTTGCTTATTATTCAATGTCTGTTGGCATTGGAAGCTCACTTGCAGGCCATGCGCGAGGGTTTGAGTTTCAAGAAGAAAATATGTTCAATTTTTGGTTGAAAATCAGACAGATGTAAGGTACACAATTTTCCTACGATTGAAAAGAGTGGTTCATATCAATGTTTTACAATTGTCAATTATCTCTTTTTTTTCCTACAGAATAAGGGCAAAGGAAGCCATGGATAAACATCAATGAATCGGTTCTTTGTAGATTTGAGACACATGGAAACATATCAGTGATCCTCATCTAATATTCTTCATCCAAATATATGCAAATAAAACTTCTCAAACTGTTTAAATATTCTTTAAATTAAAAATAAATATAATTTGAAATGAATATATGGGAGAGTCTTTTATCAATACTACAAACTCAAGTTGATTAATGTCCATTTCTTTTTGAATTAGCCTACCAGTCATTGAAGCAGATTACTTTTAACTATTTTCAGGCTTCCAGTTACACCCTCAAGAAATTCCATTAGTCAGTTTAACTGACTTATGAGAAAGAAAACAGACATGGAGGTCTAGCATAGTCTGACCTTTATTCACAGAAACTGAAAGTGACCCAGTTTGTCTGCAAGCAAGTTGGGGTTCTTGAAACCATAGGACAACAACAGTCGCAGCAGCACCTGGGAATTGGTGAGCAATGTCAACTCCTTAGCTCCATTCAAGATGTATTTGAGAGTAAATTGTCAAATTGATCTGCCACAGGTTCTGAAGACCTTTAGTTTATCCTTCATTTCAACAGCGTATGAGAACTGCTAATGTAGAATACTGCTTCACTGTGATTGGACAAAGGTTATATCACTGAATTGAGGCCCTTTAAAATAAATTGAATAAAACAATAAATACCTGATGCTGGATACATCTAGGGATGGTACATGGAAATACTACAATTCGGAAAGGTCTAAGACACAGAGAAAGACCTAAAAAGGCAAATATTGGATAGTGTAGTGGAGAAAAATATATAAAGGAAAAAGCTAATTTCTGGATACATTATAATGTGCATATAAAGTTTAAAAATGTAAAGCAATAACTACAAGTATATATACATACACAGGAAAGTGAATATTGGTGATGCATGCAGAGAAAGTTCTATGGGAATGGAAGTACCTATTTAGGATTAATAGATATATTTTTATGAAAAGGGAAGTATTTAATTGGATAGAAGTACATGCTTGACTTCAGCAGCATCATAGTATATCACTTAGGTTAGCTCAAGGGTATAATCATGAAGTTCTCACTACACCTTTGTGTAGATTAACAGTGTTTCTTGAAGAAAAATGAAAAATAGGAAGGGTAAATTTAAAAAACATGTTCAACAACTGGAATCTGCTTAAGGAAAAAAGTGTAGTTGGATGTAACTAGATTAGGGATCAGAGGAGAAAGGACACCATTTTGAGGGTAGAAAGCGATGTTCTATGGGTATTTTCAGCTTCATAGGTACTCATTTGCCTTAATACCTCCTGTTGTATTCTATGGGAACACATCTCATCTTACAACATCTTACAAGTAGCACTACTCACATGTGTACCTATATCCTACTCTAGGTCAACTTTCTAAAGTATTAGGACCTTTTAAAAGTTGGACTTATGCATCTTTCTTAAAGCATACACCATTGTATTTTTCCACTTGGTAGATACTTGGTAAACATGTCTTACAAAACATAGCTTACTTAATGCACACAGAATTCCATTTTGTGTCACTGATATTGACATTTAAAGACACATTATGAGTGATGAGATACGAAGGACTAAGACAGAAAAAATCATCCTGAGTGAGGGAACCCAGACTCAGAAACTCAAACATTGTATATACTCACTCATAGGAGGATACTAGATGTGGAACAAGGATGACCGGACTGCTACTCACATCACCAGGGAGGCTACCTGGAAAAAAAGGACCCAAAAAAAGACACGAAGATCAACTAATGATGGAGAAATGGATGAGATCTACGTGAACAGCCTGGACATGAGCTGGGGTAATGAAGGGCGAAGGTCGAGGGAAAGAGAGCTTGGGGGAGCGGGAGATCCCAGCTGGATCAAGAACAGAGAGGGAGAACAAGGAATAGGAGACCATGATAAATGAAGACCACATGAGAATAGGAAGAAGCAAAGTGCTAGAGAGGTCCCCAGAAATCCACAAAGATACCCCCACAATAGACTGCTGGCAATGGTTGAGAGACAACCCAAACTGACCTACTCTGGTGATGGGATGGCCAAACACCCTAATTGTAGTGCTAGAAACCCCGTCCAATGACTGAGGGATCTGGATGCAGAGCTCCATGGCTAGGCCCCAGGTGGAGCTCTGGGAGTCCAATTAGCGAGAAAGAGGAGGGTTTATATGAGCAAGAATTATTGAGACCAAGGTTGGATAAATCACAGGGACAAATAGCCAAACGAATGGAAACACATGAACTATGACCCAATGGCTGAGGGGCCCCCAACTGGATCAGACCCTCTGAATGGGTGAGACAGTCGATTGGTTTGATCTGTTTGGGAGGCATCCAGGCAGTGGGACTGGGTCCTGTGCTCAGTGCATGAGTTGGCTGTTGGAAACCTGGGGATTTTGCAGGGAAGCTTGGCTCGGCCTGGGAGGAAGGGGACTGGACCTGCCTGGACTGACTCTATGAGGTTGACCTCAGCCATTGGGGGAGGTTTTGCCCTAGAGGAGGTGGAAATGGGGGGTATGCTGGAGGGAAGGGGAGGGGAGGGAGGGGAGAACAAGGGAATCCGTGGCTGATATGTAGAACTGAATTGTATTGTAAAATAAAATTAAATTAAATTAAAAAAGGACTAAGACACAACAGAGAAAGAAATTCATTATAGTATTATATAGCACAAAAAGATAGCTATAGTCTAAAATAACTTTTTACATATTTAAACAAAAACTAAAGAAAAAAAGAATTAAGGATCCCAGCACAGAAATCCAAAGTATTGGTAAGAAAGTGTGAATTACCTTGATATCATTATGAAACATTATATTTAAATACCTGGGCCAAATACTACACTATATACATAAGTACATGCAACTAAACAATCATTAGAACCTAAATAAAGATAATATAATATACATAGTACCTATTATCAGGAATTTGACATATTTATGGCAGGCACAGGGCATAGATACTCATTGTAAGCACTTTGTCACATTCATATTGAATGGAGAGTCCAAATAGGCATTTAACATAATGTCACTGAGGAGATTTCTTTGATTATAATTGGTTTCTTTTGGAATTTCTGCTCATGTAACTTAAGACTTCATTACATATCTTCTGTGAATTATATTGACGTTCTTTCCACTCTACAGGAAGTATAGCCACAAGTCTGTGGTGATATTGTATTTGTGCTCTAACAAATAAAGCTTGCTTGAATGTCAGAGAATAAAGCCAGCGACCATATTAAATACAGAGGACAGCTACTGGTAGCATATACCTTTAATCCTAGCATTTGGAAGGCAGAGATTCATCTGGATCTCTGTGAGTTCAAGGCCACACTGGGAACAGAGACAGATATGGTGGCACACAACCTTAATTCCAAAACTAGTTAACCATAGGTATGGAGGTCTCTACAGACAGAGAAGAAGTGATAGAGCTGCAGAAATATGAAGTGATGTAGTTGGATGGAGAAAGGAAGTAATATGGCAGGGCACAGAAGGGTATATAGGTATCAATATTCAGGAAGTAGATCTCTATTGGGCTGAGGATTTCCTAGTGGTAAGAAGTTGTGGCTAGCTTGTTCTATCCCTCTGATCTCTCAGCTTTTATCCCAATATCTGACTCCGGGTTTTTTTTTTTTAAGTAATAAGTCCATTTAGCAATTCGTGTTAAACAAATCTCTTGGTCTCTTCTGAGATTACTTAGGGAACAGAACTTCAGATTAGACAATCAACTATTTTTTTCAAGTTTATCTGTTGGTAATTTCATACATGTATACAATGTCTTTCAATTATATCTACACTCCACTCTTCAGGTCCACTTTCTTACAGGATCCCCAACATGCCTGTCCTAACCTCATGTCCTCTATATTTATGATCAGCAGAGTCATGATTGTGGGGACATCTACTGGAGCTTGGGAAACCTATCAGAAGCCACACCCTAAAGAAACCAACTGCCCCTCCCCTAAAAGTCATCACCTGCTAATAGTTATTAAGCTAGAAGTAGGGAACTGATGAGGCCTTTCACAATCCCTGCTGGAATGTCCACTGTCTTAATTCTGTGCATGTCTTAGGAAGGCAACCACAGCTGCTGTGGGTTGATGAATGCAATGGCTTTGTCATGTCTAGAAGACACTATTTTGCAGCAGTCCTCCTAAACTCTAGCTCTTACAATCTTTCTGCCCCCTCCTACATAATATCCTCTGGGCCTTGGGTGGGGAGAGAATGGGATATCATTCTATTTAGGGATGACCACACCATAGTCACTGCTTCTCTCAAACTTGTCCTCTTGTGAGTCTCTGAGTTATTTTCCATCCACCGCAAAAGGGAGTTCCTCTGATGCATGGTAAGAATTACACTGATATGTGGGTGTAATGCTAAGTATTTAGAAGGTGATTTGATACTATGCCTATTTTAGCAAAGTAGTAGCAGTTGTAGATTTTCCCCTAGCTCCTGTGACCTCCCCAGCCATGGATACTAGACCAGGCATAAGTCCCTCTGTGAAAGGGGTTTTAATTCCAATTACAAAGCCATGGTTTACAACCATAACATTCATGGCACTTTTGCACCAATGAACTTATGTTGTTAGGTCAGTCATTATGATGGCCCACAGACTTCACAGTTGAGTAAGATTGCTGATAACTTCCCCACCCCTACTAGTCAGCATAGTACCTTCTAGCACTATGTAAGCTAGACAGTTGGGAGGAATCTTCCAGGTCACTATCACTTGAGTTTGTTTTGATTTGCTTTTGTTTCCTATGTACTGATTTGTTTTTATGTCCTTGTCTAAATTGTGTGATGTCTTCAATGGTAGGGACTGACTGTTAAGTTCTGATGGATGACCAGAAGCAATGACAATAGCCTGAATTGACCCAGGAGTCTCTGGGATGCCTATGACCACACTTTGCAGGGTTTCTCTCACACTTGGCACTAGGCTATTTGTTTGATACCCTATGGATTCTCAGAGCTGCATTATTCCCTTACATAGGGCAACTACAATTTAAACTCCTTTGAGCCTATATTTTTTAGGAAGCTTTTAAAATATAGGTTTCTATGTGGCTTTTCAAGCATTCTTGTTGATAGCTCTCCCTCCTGATATGCCAACATGTACCCTAGACTTCCATTCATCCTCTCCCAACTTAAACTTTCCCATTATTCTCTTTTCTCCCTTCATATGAACTGTACTCTATCACCCCCTGTTTTAATCTCTTTCTCATCCCATCCCATGGCCTCTCTTTATAGGATCATGGCCTCTACATGTACTCCAAGTTAAACACACAAATCTGAATCTTTGTTGCTAGGATCCACATATGAGAGACAACATATAGCATTTGTTCTTATTGGGCCTGGCTTACCCATGTTTTTTTTTTCCAGTTTCATACATTTTCCTGGGAATTTCATAGTATCGTTTTTATATGCATATCAATAAAATTTCATTGTATGTTGTTACCACATTTTCAATATCCACTCATAAGTTGTTGGATATTTAGGCTGTTTCCATTTCTTGGATATTGTGAATAAAACAGCAATTAACATAGATGAACAAGTATCTCTGTTGCAGGATATAGTCTCTTTTGGATATATGCCCAACAACTGTAGAGCTTGTCCATACATTAAATCTCTTTTCAGAAATCCACACTGATTTCCATCATGTCTGCATCATTTTCATACCCACTACCAGAGAATAAGGGCTGCTCTTTCCCCCACAGCCCAGGAGCAATTGTTGTCATTGGATTTTCAATCGTTTTTAAGCCATTTTAACTGGAGTTAGAAAATAAAAACAGATTTTTAAACTTACATTTTCATGATTCCTAAAATGTTGAACACTTTTTAGGACATTCTTAACATTGTATATTCTTTTGAGAATACTGTTAAGAGCTAAAGCCCAATTTTTGACTCAGTTGTTTTTTGAAGCTTTGTTTTTGACTTTGTTTATTCTATTTATTAATTTTCTAACAGATGTCTGCAAATAAATAACACACACTTAGATAATTAAGAGTCAAGGAGAAGAGTCAGAAGGGAAATTAGTAAACATTTTAATATACATGTAAACAAAACATGATATACACAAATGTAGCAATTGTATATTAAGTGGTGTTTAAATTAATGATCAGCACTGCAAGTGCCTATGTTAAAAGATAGCATTCTGCTTAATTCGTGAACCTTCAATTTAAGATACTAAAAAATTTAAAGAAAGTTCAAATTGAAGCAAGAATAACTAAAGTATAATTGAACAAAATACAGTATAAACCTGGGCATAGCTCAGTCTGAAAAGGATTTGCTTGCAAATCCTGAGACTCTAAATTTGATCCTGAGAACTCTCATAAAAATACCAGATATATGGCTTGTGCTTGTAATCTAGAGTTCACTGGTCAGCCAGTCTAGCCTATTCACTGGATTGTAGGCAAGTAAGAGACCCTGTCTCAGAAAACTTGCTTGATATCTGGGATATATATGCATGATCACACATAGGGACTGGCAGACACAAACACACAAACACACACATTCACACAATCACACACACACACACACACACATACACTTGCAAATAAATTTTAAAAATCAGTTATCTAAAAACAAAACAAAAATCAATATAACCAAAGAACTATTACTGAAACAAATCATCTATAAATCAATAAGATGTAGAATAAATACACCAATGAGAGAGATTAGGGGAAGGACAGTGAAAGACAGAGAGAGAGAGAGAAAGAAGAGGGAGAGAGAAATAGAAAGAGAGAACACAGATTATTAGAGTTTTTAAAAGAGAAATATTATACTGTTTATACAAAAACTGAAAGATCTGTCATCAACTTTAAAAGGCAGTTTAGTATGTGGTGATACCAACCTATATTAGTTCACTTAAGTTTGGTTGATGGTTATAGTTCAATACATATCACAATGACAATGATTGGTTGATAGAACTTAGGAAGGCAATAGAGGTCTATGTAAGCAGTAATGAGAGACAATGTGCTCTAGTTACAATGGCCAATTACACACCTAGACATGTTGGCTATAGAGAGATAAATGTTGCTGGAGGGCTTCTCTCCAGGTTCCCCAAGCCCCGCAGTCCCACAATCCACTTATAAAATAATCACTCAGACACTTATATTACTTATAAACTGTATGGCCGTGGCAGGCTTCTTGCTAACTGTTCTTTTATCTTAAATTAACCCATTTTTATAAATCTATACCTTGCCACATGGCTGGTGGCTTACCAGAGTCTTTACATACTGCTGGTCATGGCGGCAGCTGGCAGTGTCTCTCTGCCTCAGCCTTCTACTTCTCTGAATTCTCCTCTCTCCTTGTCCCACCTACTTCCTGCCTGGCCACTGGCCAATCAGTGTTTTATTTAATGACCAATCAGAGCAATTTGACATACAGACCATCCCACAGTAGATAAAGGAGAAGAAATGGTTATTAGAGTAGTTCAAAGAGACTATGTAAATAAGGTGGAGACTAAATAGGTAGGGTATAGAACTTTACTGGAATTCTGTAGAACATTATCAGTTGTAGCCTATAGTAAGCAATTTGAATCATTAGGCATAAGCCTCTTACAATTTACCACTTTGGTTCTTGGTCATACTAAGGTGAACCTGGTTTCCTCCATTACATATCCTCAACACGATTTACTCTGTCACCATAGGCCCAAATCAACAGGGCCAAAACCATGGACTGAAACCACAGGTCAAAATCAACCCTCAATCTTTATTAAATATTTATCTGGAGCATTTTATCACAGGAATACAAAGCTGACAGTCACACTCCCATACCCCTTGTGAGAGAGACCTGTAGACCACAGGAAGTTTGGAAAATGAAGAGAAATCAATGTTTTTGGTTTCTGGACTCCAGTACCCCAGCATGGTTAATCACACTATGGTATAATTCAGTGTTGGGGCAAAAGCAAATATTTGTCATGTTACTGATTTTTGTCATTCTTACCTGCTCTCTAAGGGAATTCATATGCATCTCCTGATGCATGAATAGCCTTGGAGTAGGTCATGCTGGTGGTATGTTTTAGATCTACATAGAAACAGTGCCTATGGAGATTACCAAACCAGTGTAGAACTGACCCAACCAAATGTCATAAATAAGTTCAAGTTAAATTACCCTGGCATTGTGTTATATACTTGCATATGTTGTGGAGTTGGACACAGACAGGCTTTACATTGTCAATTGGAATGGCGTCTGCAATAAACATCATTTATTTTCACTGTTGATAACATCATAGCTTGAAACCTTTCTTGAACCACTAAGAAAACTGTCTTATTCAGGATGATACAGTGACTTTTGTGTCTATACAGCAATGTGATTACTATTCCCTAGATTCACTGTTTTTCACCCTAGAGACAATGTGCATGAACCCCCATTTACTTTCTTCACTATGGATATTATGGCATAAGCAGTAGAACAGTGGTTCTCAACCTGTATGTTGTGACCATCAGAAAACACCTATTTCTGATGGGCTTAGGATCTGATACATGGTTAAGTAGCAACTTTTACTTATGAAGTAGGAACAAAAATAATTTGATGGTTGGAGGGGTGAGGGCACCAAAACATGAGGCACTGTATTAAAGGATGATAGCATTGGGAAAGTTGAGACCCACTGCACAAGGAGGTCAGTGACTCCATATTAATTCCTTTTCCCAGTTTTAATGGAAAATAGTCTGGTCTTAGAGGACATCCAAGTTGAATAAGGTATTTTTGTGGTTGTTAGTGACTCCATCACATTTGACTTGATTCCATTCATCAAATGGAACAAGATAACTAAAACAGCAGTTTATGTTTAACACTGTATAGCTGTGGCTCTTTACTCCTGTCCCAAACCTGAAACTGATATTTGGTGCTGTACCTTCAAAATCCAGTGTGTAGTAAAAACCTATGTGGGGGTGGGAGGTGGAGAGGAGTGGACCAAACTGGCTATCCTCACACAGTGTTGCCATCTATGACATTTTAGAATCTTTCTCATTCTTATTGGGAAGTCTTTTAAGGCACAAACTTTGAATTGGAAGTTCTAGCTAGCACCTGGCTATTTTGGTGCCTTCGTGGAAGTGGAACAGTAGGCAAAGGAAAGGGTTACTCTACTGAAGAGACAAAAGGACGTAATGGAAATTCACAGTTAGAGTTACTTCCACACCATCAGAAAGGAGAAGAAACCAAGAGATTTCAGAGAGTTTTTAGCCCTTAGTTTCTAATGATAATGATAATTAGGAAGTTATGACACCACTCATTAACCAGGGAAAAAGAAAGAGAAATTAGGACAATGAGGATATTGAGTAAATATCATGAATTTCATAGGAGTGTCTATTAACCCTCATGCATAGTCGTTGCAATGAACATGACTTGAGTGATTAGCACAAGGAGACCAAGCAGTTCACTGTTTTGCCTAATACAGTAGTTATCTCTTTTGTCATTCTGTTTCCTGGTCCATGTTGCTCAAACCCTACAGAAATAAAAATTAGGTCATACAGCAGAGTAAGGAGTATGAGCACTTAAGGCTGGGGTTCTCAACCTGTGGGTCATGACCACTTTGGTTGAATGACCCTTTCACAGGGTCACCTAAGATCATCAGAAAACACAGATATTCATATTGAGGTTCATAAGAGCAGCACAAATTACTGATACGCAGTGGCAACAAAAATATTTTTGTGAATGGGGGATGGCCACAATTTGAGAAACTATATTAAAGGCCCACAGAATTAAGAAGGTTGACAACCACTGATTTGAGATCAATGGGATAGTGGCAGATTAATTATAGGAAAGGATAACTAAAAGAGAATAATGAAATAGAAATTCTTCATTTTGTTAGGTAATCCTAGGTAGATATCCTTTGCATTTAACATGCTTTTCGTCTTTTTTTTTAATGCATTTATGGTTTGATTGATGTGATTTTGGCAGTGAGAATTGAACACTTTCCAGGTCCTGTTTAATTGTATTTCATTTTCAACCCTTTGGTCTGACTGTAACCATTGCAAATTTTTACTGTCAGCTTTTTCTGTCTCTTTTATTTTACCACTGCTGAAACATGAACTATAAAACCATTGGGGATTAAAGTTTTTTAGATCCATATTTTATATGTTCATAGGTGCTATTTCCTGCGTGTATGATTGTACATCATGTGTGTACAATGTCCAAGGACACATGAAGACACCAGATGCCCTGGAACTGGAGTTAGAAATGTTGCTAACCACCATGTCGGTGTTGGGAATCGAAACTCGATCCTCTGGAAGAGCAATAAGTGCCCTTCTGAGCCATCCATTTCTCCTGCCCTCTATACCTGTTTTATAACTCTGTCTATATTGGCATAACCCATATCAAATACAAGTCAGTGCAGGCAAGCTCATTCATATTGATACACTATCATTTTACTGACAATGGGATATATAGAAGACAGGGTTCCTATCGCCTTAAAAGGTATCCCAAGACAGTAAGGCCTCAGGGAAAAAGGTGTGATTCTGAGCAGTCCCCAGAATTTAAGGACCTTTATGGCTCATTGGACACAATACATGTCAATCACTATGTCTCAGCCAATGAGCTTACAGCTCTGGTGACGTGTGAGAAGGGCCATTATTACTCCTCAAGGCTCTGCCCCTTATACCTGATTCTCAGACTTCTTGGGGCTGGCCTCAGCAGGAGGCTCCTCCCTGGTGCTGTCTAGCCCTTCTTTTATAGGTACTCTACAAGTACCAACTCCATCTGCTGACTATTGGAAAACTTTCCCTACTGCTCTCACTGCCTCCAAGGAGGTCCTTGAGGCCAACAGCCTCTCTCTACTTCGTGGTAGTCACCTTAACAACGCCTCATCCCCACCAACACCTTCAAAGCTCGAAGCTTCAGTAAGATCTTCATTGGCAGGAAATTGGCAGGAAATTCATGCCATGTCTGCTGTTGCAGAGCGGGACCTTGGATTTCCTGACCAAGAGCAAGAAGGTGGTAGGATGGATCACGACGCTGGACAAAGTGTCTTGCATGTGCTGACAATCCATGAGGCTGGTGATGACATCGATGGAACCACAGGATTTCTTGGTGCACAGGCAGGCTCGAGAGCCATTCTGGGGGAAGAGCCATGGCAGGAGGAGATATGGCCGGATACTGAGGAGATCTGCACTCATGTGGAAGAGGTCTGGCCTGATATCAAGGACATCTGGCCTGATGTCGAGGACATCTGGCATAAAGTCAAGGACATCTGGCCTGATGTCGAGGAAACCTGGCCTGATGTCGAGGACATCTGGCCTCATGCCGAGGAAGTCTGGCCTTGTATCAAGGATATCTGGCCTGTTGTAGAGGACCTCTGGCCTGAAGTCGAGGACATCTGGCCTGTTGTAGAGGACCTCTGGCCTGAAGTCGAGGACATCTGGCCTGATGTCGAGGAACCCAGGCATTCTATCGAGGACATCTGGCCTGCTATGGAGGACATCTGGCCTGATGTTGAAGAACCCTGGTATTCTATCGAGGACATCTGGCCTGCTATGGAAGACATCTGGCCTGATGTTGAGGAACCCTGGCATTCTATCAAGGACATCTGGCCTGCTATGGAGGACATCTGGCCTGATGTCGAGGAACCCTGCCATTCTATCAAGGACATCTGGCCTGCTATGGAGGACATCTGGCCTGATGTGGAAGAACCCTGGCATTCTATCGAGGACATCTGGCCTGCTATCAAGGACATCTGGCCTGATATCGAGGAAATCTGGCCTGTTCTCGAGGAAGCCTGGCCTGATATTGAAGAGGACTTGTATGTCTGGAATAGCGACCAGGAGAAAGAAGTAGTTCAGGAGGAAGCTGAAAAAGACCAGGACTCCAATAATGAAGAAAAGGAGGAGGAAGAGGAGGAGGAGGAGGAAGAGGAGGAGGAGGTGAAGGAGGAGGAGGAGGACAACAAAGATAACGACTATGAATATGAGAAGAAAGCAGAAGATGAGGTTGAGGATCAGGGGAAGAAGATCATCCTGCATGCTGTGAGTTTACCTATGGGGCTTTAGGTCCTGCTAGAGAAATTTCATTTTTTCTAATACATCATGCCCCTAAATTGTGTATGCATGCTATTTATGACCACATTCTGCTTCACCCAAGCTATGACAAGTTCAGGTCTTGGAACCCCACCTATTCAGGAGAGGGAAAGACCCTCCAAGACGTCCAGACCCTGTCAAAGGAAACAGATTTGGGAGTGTGAGTGCCTAATAGAAGGAGCTACCTCTAGGCTGGCTGTCTTTTATAATACCTGGAAAGGGAATCCAAGTTGTATTACACAGCTCAGATGACCCTGAGCAGGACACATTCTAGTACAGTGAGTCCTTGACTAACACTTCTGCTGTAGTCCATCAGCTGCTGATCTTTGCAACAAAGGGACCAAGGCCACCAAGCATTAGCAAAGTTGCTTATTATTCAGTGTCTGTTGGCATTGGAAGCTCACTTGCAGGCCATACACAAGGGTTTGAGTTTCAAGAAGAAAATATGTTCAATTTTTTTTAAGAATACAGAAAGATATAAGGTAGACTATTTTGTTAAGATTTTAAAAGTGGTTCATATCAGTGTTTTACAATTGTTAATTATCTCTTATTTCTCCTACAGATTGAGGGCAACGGAAGCCATGGATGAAGATAGGATCAATTAATCAGTTCTTTGTGGATTTGAGATCATCTAACATTCTTTATCATGTGGAAAGTTATCATCAGTGATCCTATTCTAATATTCTTCATCCAAATATATTTACTTAAAACTTCCCCTACTGTTTATGCATCCTTTAAATTAAAAATAAAAATTATTTGAAATGAATAAATGGAGTGTCTTTTATAAAAAATATAAACAAGTTGATTGATATGGTGGTATTCTATTTGTACTGAAATGTGATTTTAATTGTATGTTAATAAATAAAATTGCCGGGGGTCAGAGCTATTAGAGCCATAGAAAGAGCATGGCAGTGGTGGCCCACGACTTTACTCCCATACATCTCTGTGTGTTCAGGGATACAGCCAGCATTGGAGACATATGCATTTAAGACCTAGAGGGCTGTACTTACAGGCAGTGACGAGGCAGGCATGTGTTTGGGTTTACAACCAATGAGAAGGCAGAACAGAAAGACTATTTAAAGACATACACACAGGAAATAGGTCTCTTTCGGGGAGCTAGGAGCACCGCAGGAGGAAGTTTAATATTTTAGCTCTGAGCTCTGACCTCTCAGCTTTCTCTTTTACAATGGTTCTGTGTTTCTGATTTAATAAGATGGTTGGTTACATCTACAGATTGATGTCTATTTCTTTTTGTTTTAGCCTAGCGGTCATTGAAGCAGATTACTTTTAACTGTTTTCAGTCTTCTTATTACACTGTCAATAAATTTCATTAGTATGTTTAACCCACTTATGAAAAAGAAAACAGACATGGAGGTCTAGAATAGTCAGAACTTTATTCACAGAAACTGAGAAGTGACCCAGTTTGTCTGCAAGCAAGTTGGGGCACTTGAACACATAGGACAACAACAGTTGCAGGTGAGCAATGCCAACTCCTTAGCTCCATTCAAAATGTATTAGATAGTAAATTCTCAGAATTGATCTGGCACAGGTTCTGAAGACCTTTAGTTTATCCTTCATATCAACATAGTGTGAGAACTACTGATTTAGTGTAATGCTTCCCTGTGATTGGACTAAGGTTATGTCATTGAATTGAGACCTTTTAAAATAAATTGAATAAAATAAAAAAATACTAGATCCTGAATGAGGTTTTGTATAGGAAAATACTATAATTCAGAAAGGTCTAAGACACAGAGAAAACCTGAAAAGGCAAATATTGGATAGTGCAGTAGAGAAAAATTATTAAAGGAAAAAGCTAACTTCTGGATACATTATGATGTGCATATAAAGATTAAATATGCAAAGCAATAACTATAAGTATGTATAGACATATAGTAAAGTGAATATGTGTGATGCACGCTTATGTAGCACAGAGAGCTTACTAGGTATATTTTTAAGAAAAAGGAAGTATTTAATTGGATAGAAGTACATGCTGGACTTCAATGGCATCATAGTTCATCACTTAGGTTAGCTCAAGAGTGTATACTTCAAGTTCTCACTGCACCTTTGTTTACATTAACAGTGTATCTTGAAGAATAAAACAGTAATAGGAAGTGTAAATTTAAAAAAAAAAATTCAACAACTGGAATCTGCTTAAGGAAACAAGTGTAGTTGGATGTGACAAGATTAGGGGTCAGAGGAGAAAGACAGGATTTTGAGGGTGTAAAGCTATGTTCTACAGGTATTTTAAGGTTCATAAGTACTCATTTGCCTTAATATCTTCTGTTATATTCTATGGGAACACATCTCATCTTACAACATTCAGTAGCACTATTCATGTGTGTACCTATATCATTCTCTAGTGGTCAACTTTCTAAATTAGTAGGAACTTTTAAAAGTTTGACTTGTGCTTCTTTCCTTTTTTATTTTATAATTTAATTTAATTTTACAAATCAGCCACGGATTCCTCTGCCCCCATTCTCCTGCCCCCCTCCCTCCCCCTACCACAGTCCCTATTCCCATCTCCTCCAGGGCAAGGAATCCCCTGGGGATTCAGCTCAACCTGGTAGATTCAGTAGAGGCAGGTCCAGTCCCCTCTTCCCTTCACCCAGGCTGACCAAAGTATCCCTGAAAGGCTCCAGGTTCCAAACAGCCAGCTCATGCACTAAGGACAGGTCCTAGTCCAACTGCCTGTGGGCCTCCCAAACAGTTCAAGCTAATCACTTGTCTCATTTATCCAGAGGGCCTGATCCAGTTAGTGTCTCCTCAGCTATTGGTTCATAATTCATGTGTTTCCAATAGTTTGGCTATTTGTCCCTGTGCTTTTTCCAATCATTGACTCAACCATTCTCCCTCATACAATCCCTCCTCTTTCTCGACAGTTGGAATCCCAGAGCTCCACCTGGGGTCTGGCCATGGATCTCTGTACCCACTTCCATCAGTCATTGGATGAGAGTTCTACCATGACAGTTAGGGTGTTCGGCCATCCAAAAACCAGAGTAGGTCAGTTCGGGCTTTCTCTCGATCATTGCCAGTACTCTATTTTGGAGGTATCTTTGTGGATTTCTGGGGACTTGTCTAGCACTTTGCTTCTTCCTATTCCCATGGGGTATTCATTTATCATGGTCTCTTTTTCCTTGTTCTCCCTCTCTGTTCTTGATCCAGCTTGGATATCCTGCCCCCCTAAGCTTCTTTCCCTCCACGTTGGCCTTTCATTACCCCATCTTACATCCAGTTTGCTCATGTAGATCTCATCCATTTCTCTGCTGTTGGGCGATCCCTGTGTCTCTTTTAGGGTCCTCTTTTCTAGGTAGCCTCCCTGGAGTTTTGAGTAGCAGTCTAGTCATCCTATGTTTTATATCTAGTATCCTCCTATGAGTGAGTACATACCATGTTTGCCTTTCTGAATCTGGGTTACCTCACTCAAGATGTTTTTTTTTTTTTTATTTTACAATACTCTTCAGTTCTACATAACATCCACAGATTCCCTTGTTCTCTCCCTTACTGCCCCCCTCCCCTTCCCCCTAGCCCAACCCCCATTCCCACCTCCTCCAGATCAAGGTCTCCCCTGAGGACTGAGTTCGAACTGATAGAATCATTCCAGGCAGGTCCAGTCCCCTCCTCCCAGATTGAGCCAAGCTTCCCTACATAAGTCCCAGGTTTCAAACAGCTAACTCATGCACTGAGCCCAGGACCTGGTACCACTGCCTAGATGCCTCCCAAACAGATCAAGTCAATCGACTGTCTCACCTATTCAGAGGGCCTGATCCAGTTGGGGGCCCTCAGCCTTTGGTTCATAGTTCATGTGTTTCCATTCGTCTGGTTATTTGTCCCTGTGATTTATCCAACATTGGTTTCAACAATTCTCACTCATATAAACCCCCCTCTTTCTCACTAATTAGACTCTCAGCACTCCACCCGGGGCCTAGCCATGGATGTCTGCATCCAGATTCCTCAGTCCTTGGATGGGGTTTCTGGCACAATTCTTAGCTTGTTTGGCTATCCCATCACCAGAGTAGGTCAGTCCCGGCTGTCTCTCGACCATTGCCAGCAGTCTTTTGTGGGGGTATCTTTGTGGATTTCTGTGGGCCTCTGTAGCTCTTTGTTTCTTCCTTTTCTCATGTGGTCTTCATTTACAATGGTCTCCTATTCCTTGTTCGCCCTCTCTGTTCTTGATCCAGCTGGGATCTCCCACTCTCTTTCCCTCGACCCTCGCCCTTCATTGCTCCCACTCATGTCCAGGCTGTTCATGTAGATCTCATCCATTTCTCTGTGTCTTTCTTGGGGTCCTGTTTTCTAGGTAGCCTCACTGGTGATATGAGTAGCAGTCCAGTCATCCTTGTTCCACATCTAGTATCCTCCTATGAGTGAGTACATACCATATTTGTCTTTCTGAGTCTGGGTTACCTCACTCAGGATGATTTTTTTCTAGATCCATCCATTTGCCTGCAAACCTCATAATGTCATTGTTTTTCTCTGCTGAGTAGTATTCCACTGTGTATATATGCCACAATTTATTTATCCATTCCTCAGTTCAAGTGCATCTATGTTGTTTTCAGGTTTTGGCTATTACAAACAATGCTGATATGAACATAGCTGAGCAAGTGCTCTTGTGGTATGATTGAACATTTCTTGGGTATATGCCAAGAGTGGTATAGCTGGATTTGGGGAGGTTGATTCCCAGTTTTCTAAGAAAGCGCCATATTGATTTCCAAAGTGGTTGTACAAGCCTGCATTCCCACCAGCAGTGGAGGAGAGTTCCCCTAGTTCCACATCCTCTCCAGTATAAAGTGTCTTTAGTGTTTTTGATCTTAGCCATTCTGACAGGCATAAGGTGGTATCTCAGAGTTGTTTTGATTTGCATTTCCCTGATGATTAGGGATGTTGAGCAATTCCTTAAATGTCTTTCAGCCATTTGAGCTTCCTCTGTTGAGAATTCTCTGTTTAGTTCTAAAGCCCATTTCTCAATTGGACTGTTGGTCGTTTTGATGTCTAATTTCTTGAGTTCCTTATATATTCTGGATATCAGTCCTCTGTCAGATGTGGGGTTGGTGAAGATCTTTTCCCATTCTGTAGGCTGTCGCTTTGCCTTGTTGACCATGTCCTTTGTTCTACAAAAGCTTCCAGTTTCAAGAGTTCCCATTGATTGATTGTTTCTCTCAGTGTCTGTGCTACTGATGTTATATGTAGGAAGTGATCTCCTATGCCAATGCGTTCAATACTACTTCCTACATTCTCTTCTAGCAGGTTCAGAGTATCTGGATTTATGTTGAGGTCCTTGATCCACTTGGACTTAAGTTTTGTGCAAGGTGACAGATATGGATCTATTTGCAGCCTTCTACACGTTGATATCCAGTTATGCCAGCACCATTTGTTGAAGATACTTTCTTTTTTCCATTGTACACTTTTGGCTTCTTTGTCAAAAATTATATGTTCATAGGTGTGTGGGTTAATGTCAGGATCTTCAATTCGATTCCATTGGTCCACATGTCGGTTTTTATGCCAATACCAAGCTGTTTTTATTACTGGAGCTCTATAGTAGAGCTTGAAGTCAGGGATTGTGATGCCTCCAGAGGTTGTTTTATTGTATAAACAGGATTCTTTTGGCTATCCTGGGTTTTTTTGTTTTTCCATACGAAGTTGAATATTATTCTTTCCACAAGAATTGTGTTGGTATTTTGATGGGGATTGCATTGAATCTGTAGAATGCTTTTGGTAAAATTGCCATTTTTACTATGTTGGTCCTGCCTATCCATGAGCATGGGAGATCTTTCCATTTTCTGAGGTCTTCTTCAATTTCTTTTTTTCAGGGACTTAAAGTTCTTATCATATAGGTCCTTCACTTGCTTGGTTAGTGTTACCCCCAAGGTATTTTATGTCATTTGTGGCTATTGTAAAGGGTGATGATTTCCTTCTCAGCTTCTTTGTCCATTGTATATAGGAGGGCTACTGATTTTTTTGAGTTGATCTTGTATCCTGCTATGTTGCTGA
>NW_023505297.1:0-14700 GCF_004664715.2 Peromyscus leucopus | reverse complement strand
CTAATTCAAAGACAGACACTACCTCCGAGTAAAGGGCTGGGAAAAGGCTATCTAAGCAAATGGACCTAAGAAACAAGCTGGTGTAGCTATCCTAATATCTAATAAAATAGACTTCAAACTAAAATCAATCAAAAGAGATCAGGATGGACATTACATATTCAACACGGGAAAAATCCACCAAGATGAAGTCTCGATTCTAAGCATTTATGCTCCAAATACAAAAGCACCCACATTCATAAAAGAAACACTACTAAAGTTTAAAACGCACATCAAACCCCACACATTAGTAGTGGGAGATTTTAACACACCACTCTCACCAAAAGACAGATCTACCAGACTGAAACTTAACAAAGAAATAAAGGACCTAACAGATGTTATGACTCAAATGGACCTAATAGATATCTACAGACCATTCCATCCTAACACAAAAGAATATACCTTCTTCTCAGCACCCCATGGAACCTTCTCAAAAACTGATCACATGCTTGGACACAAAACAAATCTCAACAGATACAAATAATTAGAATAACCTCCAGTATCTTATCAGACCACCATGCCTTAAAGTTAGAACTCAAGCCGGGCGGTGGTGGCGCACGCCTTTAATCCCAGCACTCGGGAGGCAGAGCCAGGCGGATCTCTGTGAGTTCGAGGCCAGCCTGGGCTACCAAGTGAGTCCCAGGAAAGGCGCAAAGCTACACAGAGAAACCCTGTCTCGAAAAAACCAAAAAAAAAAAAAAAAGTTAGAACTCAACAACAACAAAAATTACAGAAACTCAGGAAACTGAAAATGCCCACCTGAAACATCAATGGGTTAAGGAAGAAATTAAGAAAGAAATTAAAGATTTCCTAGAATTCAATGAAAATGAAAGTACAACATACCCAAACTTAAGGGATACTATGAAAGCAGTGCTAAGAGGAAAATTCATAGCTCTAAATGCACACATAAAGAACATTGAGCAATCCCATACCAATTAATTAACAGCACAACTGAAAGCTCTAGAACAAAAAGAAACAAACTCACCCAGGAGAAATAGACACCAGGAAATACTCAAATTGAGGGTTGAAATCAATGAAATAGAAAACAACAGAACAATATAAAAAATCAATGAAACAAAGAGTTGGTTCTTTGAAAAAATCAACAAGATAGACAAACGCGTAGCCAAATTAACCAAAAGGCAAAGAGAGAGCACCCAAATTCACAAAATCAGAAATGAAAAGGGAGACATAACAACAGACAACGAGGAAATCCAGAGAATCATCAGATCATACTTCAAAAACCTGTGCTCCACAAAAATGGAAAACCAGGAAGAAATGGACAATTTTCTGGATAAATACCACATACCAAAATTAAATCAAGACCAGATAAACCACTTAAATAGACCAATAACCCCTAAAGAAATAGAAACAGTCATCAAAAGTCTCCCAACCAAAAAAAGCCCAGGACCAGATGGTTTCAGTGCAGAATTCTACAAGACTTTCAAAGAAGAACTAATACCAATACTCTTCAAAGTGTTCCACACAATAGAAACAGAAGGAACACTACCAAACTCTTTTTATGAGGCTACAACTACCCTGATACCCAAACCACACAAAGATGCAACAAAGAAAGAGAACTACAGACCAATCTCCCTCATGAACATTGATGCAAAAATACTCAACTAAATATTGGCAAACCAAATCCAAGAATAC
Organism: Peromyscus leucopus; assembly: GCF_004664715.2. Classification (NCBI taxonomy): domain Eukaryota; kingdom Metazoa; phylum Chordata; class Mammalia; order Rodentia; family Cricetidae; genus Peromyscus; species Peromyscus leucopus. The sequence continues at coordinate 13,011 of NW_023505297.1, read as the reverse complement.
ATCAAAACAATCATCCATCACGACCAAGTAGGATTCATCCAGGGATGCAAAGATGGTTCAACATATGAAAATCACTCAATGTAATACACCATATAAACAAACTGAAAGAAAAAAAACCACATGATCATCTCCTTAGATGCTGAAAAAGCCTTTGACAAAATCCAACACCCCTTCATGATAAAGGTCTTAGAAATATCAGGAATCCAAGGAACATTTCTAAACATAATAAAAGCAATTTATAGCAAGCCAACAGCAAACATCAAATTAAACAGGGAGAAACTCAAAGCAATACCACTAAATTCAGGAACAAGACAAGGCTGTCCACTCTCCCATATTTATTCAATATAGTACTAGAAGTTCTAGCTAAAGCAATAAGACAACAAAAGGAGATCAAAGGGAAACAAATTGGCAAGGAAGAAGTCAAACTTTCACTATTTGCAGATGATATGATAGTATACATAAATGACCCCAAAAACTCTACCAGGGAACTCCTACAGCTGATCAACTCCTTCAGTAAAGTGGCAGGATACAAAATCAACTCAAAAAAAATCAGTAGCCTCCTATACACAAATGATAAAAGGGCTGAGAAAGAAGTCAGAGAAACATCACCCTTTACAATAGCCACAAATAATATAAAATACCTTGGGATAACACTAACTGAACAAGTGAAGGACCTTTTTGATAAGAACTTTAAATCTCTAAAGAAAGAAATGGAAGAAGATATCAGAAAATGGAAGGATCTCCCATGCTCATGCATAGGTAGGATTAACATAGTAAAAATGGCAATCTTACCAAAAGCAATCTACAGATTCAATGCAATCCCCATCAAAATCCCAACACAATTCTTCACAGACTTGGAAAGAAAAATACTCAACTTCATATGGAAAAACAAAAGACCCAGGATAGCTAAAAGAATCCTATACTATAAAGCAACCTTTGGAGGCATCACCATCCCTGACCTCAAACTCTACTGTAGAGCTATAGTAATAAAAACAGCTTGTACTGGTATAAAAACCGACATACGGACCAATGGAATTGAATTGAAGACCCTGACATTAATCCAGGCACATATGAATTCCTGGTTTTTGACAAAGGAGCCAAAACTATACAATGGATAAAAGAAAGTATCTTCAACAAATGGTGCTGGCATAACTGGATGTCAATATGTAAGAGATTACAAATAGATCCATATCTGTCACCATGCATAAAACTCAAGTCCAAGTGGATCAAAGACCTGAACATAAATCCAGTTACACTAAACTTAATAGAAAAGAAAGTAGGAAGCACTCTTGAATGCATTGGCACTGGAGACCATTTCCTAAATAAAACACAAACAGCACAGACCCTGAGTACAACAATTAATAAATGGGACCTCTCGAAATTGAGAAGCTTTTGAAGGGCAAAAGACACAGTTAATAAGACAAAAAGACAGCCAACAGATTGGGAAAAGATCTTCACCAACCCCACATCTGACAGAGGATTGATCTCCACAGTATATAAAGAACTCAAGAAAATAGACATCAAAATACTGAACAGTCCAATTAAAAATGGCTAAAGAGCTAAACAGAGAATTCACAAAACAAGAACTACAAATAGCTGAAAGACATTGAAAGAAATGGTCAACATCCTTAATCATCAGAGAAATGCAAATCAAAATGACTCTGAGATACCACCTTACACCTGTCAGAATGGCTAAGATCAAAAACACCAATGACAGTCAATGTTGGAGAGGATGTGGAGCAAAGGGAACACTCCTCCACTGTTGGTGGGAATGTAAACTTGTATAACCACTGTGGAAATCAGTATGGCGGTTTCTCAGAAAATTAGGAATCGAACTACCTCAAGACCCAGCCATGCCACTCTTGGGCATATACCCAAGGAATGTTGATTCAGACCATAAAGATACATGCTTAGCTATGTTCATAGCAGCACTATTTGTAATAGCCAGAACCTGGAAACAACCTAGATGCCCATCAATGGAAGAATGGATGGAAAAAATGTGGTACATATGCACAATGGAATACTGCTCAGCAGAGAAAAACAATGAAAGCATGAAATTTGCAGGCAAATGGATGGAACTAGAAAAAAAATCATCCTGAGTGAGATAACCCAAACCCAGAAAGACAGTCATGGTATGTACTTGCTGTGGGACGGTCTGTATGTCAAATTACTCTGATTGGTCAATAAATAAAACACTGGTTGGCCAGTGGCCAGGCAGGAAGTAGGTGGGACAAGGAGAGGGAATTCTGGGAAGTGGAAGGCGGACGCGGAGAGACACTGCAGCCGCCGCCATGACCAGCAGCATGTGAAGACGCCAGTAAGCCACCAGCCACGTGGTAAGGTATAGACTTATGGAAATGGATTAATTTAAGATAAAAGAACAGTTAGCAAGAAGCCTGCCACGGCCATACAGTTTGTAAGCAATATAAGTCTCTGTGTTTACTTGGTTGGGTCTGAGCGGCTGTGGGACTGGTGGGTGACAGAGATTTGTCCTGACTGTGGGCAAGGCAGGAAAACTCCAGCTACATGTACTCACTCATAAGTGGATTCTAGATATAAAATAAAGAACAATCAGACCACAACCCATAGAACCATAGAGGCTCTCTCTCTCTCTCTCTCTCTCTCTCTCTCTCTCTCTATATATATATATATAATATATATATATATATATATATATATATATATATATATATACACACATACATATCATGGAGGTCCCTAGGATGACTGTGGCTTATAATAAATTTTGGTTTTACTCAAAAAAAAATTCTACAACCATCATTTCTCTACTTCTTCAAGTGGACTTTTGTAGATGTAACTGTCTTATTAAATAAGAAACACACAGCCAAATGCAGAGTTAAAAGCCCAAGAGGTCAGAGCAGTAACTAAGAGATGATACTAAAACAAACAAACAAACAAACAAACAAACAAACAAACAAACAACATAAAACCTTTCTTACCCTTTGCTGCAGCTGTTTTCCTTCCCCTCAGAAAGAGACCTACTTCCTGTGTATCTTTCTTTTTATTGACTTTCTGTTTTGCCTTCTCATTGGTTGTAAACCCAAACACATGTCCTCATGTCACTGCCTGTCTATACAGACCTCCAGGTCTTCTATGGTTGGTATTGAGATTAAAGGTGTGTGTCCATGCTGGCTGTATCCTTGAACACACAGAGATCTGCCTGTGATGTGATCAGGATTAAAGGTATGTGGAAACTACTGCCCAGCTTCTGCTATGCCTTGCTATTAGCTCTGACCCCCAGGCAAGTTTATTTATTAACATACAAATAAAATCACATTTCAGTACAAATAAAATATTACCATATTTCCCTTTTTCTATTTTAATAAAAAGAAAAAAGAAAAAAGTTATAACTAATATAAGAAAAACTATATACAATAAGTACAATAACTATATACAATATATATAAGCAATAAATACCTAAACAATGTCTAGTCCATTTGCATTTGTCAAACTCAGAGAAAATAATTCCATTATCTATCCTATTTTGGTAAGTCCAAAATGTATCTGATTCACTTTCTATCCTAACTTACATTACTAAGAGAACTATCTTATAATGTCTTTCAAATTTATACACTTGCACCTCTTTAGTGAGTTTCTTTTCTGAAATTCTTAACAAGGAAAACTATAACTATAACTATAATTATCTAATCTTCAGCTACAACTAACTAATCTTCAACTCCCTCAGAGACCCAAGAAGGAAATAATATTACCTAATAAAAATAAAAACAGTAAGTGCATGCAAGCAGCTTCCAAAAAAAAAAAAATGTGAGTTGACAGAAACAGCCAGATGCCTGGACAGTCACCGAGGTTTCTCTGAATTGTTGGGGCATCATCTTCAGCCTATAGACTTAGTGTATCTGACAGACTCATTTGTGAAGTAGGATGTACACAAGGTCAACAGTTCAACCTCACATTTGGTGAGAGCAGTCCATGTACCAGAAACACCTGAATTCCACTAGTGTCATGTCATGATTCAGTATTTTAAATTCTTGAATTGTTGATGGTTTTTAAATTCAACTGTCCATTCTTCTTGGCTGTGTGTGTTGCTTCATCTCGGCATCCTGTTCTTCTCCACATCCCTCTATTAAATGCCAGTCTATTATTGGGAGGTGTGAGCTTAGTTACTCTTCAAGAATAACTGTTTCAGCTGATGTTCCTCTGCACATCAGAAGTCATCAGTCCATTGCCTGTTCAGCTGCCTACAAAGAAAAGAGCACTGTACCTTTTCCAGATTGCAAAGGCCACTTCAGGGATGGTGCCATTTTGTCCTGGCCTCAGAGGATGTCTTTTGTTAAAGCCACAACCACACTTGTTTTGGCAAGAATCAGTAGTCCTTTGTTTCATGCCCTGTTTGTCCTGTTTGTCAGCAGTTGATCTGAGGATAATTTGTTGTCCTGTGGCTAACTTTTGCCACAATGAAAGTTAACTCTATATGCAGTTTCTTCAATGCCCATATTTTCTCTGAAGTAGAATGGTACTGCCAGGAGCTGACATGTCTCATAGTCATAACAAAAAAGAAAAAAATTTCTAAGTTATTAAAACATTTTAAATGCCATATTCTGTAGATCTCTGAAGGGTTTGAAGATGACCTGTCTATCTAAAATATATCTGTTTGATCTTGAAAACACACCTAATATGACTACAGGTTTTATTGTAATGTCTAACTACTAACTTTCATTTCTTTTTATCCTAATAGTTGTTAATAATAACATTCAAGGATCAACAAATTGCATTACATTGTTAAATGAATGATATAAGTACAATATTTTGAACAAGATGAGAAATATATGTATGGCATTTTCTAACAATATCAATATATATAATTTGTATACAATATAAAAAATCCAATCCAATGTAAAGTATTTAAAACTACTAATTTTTTTAATAAGCAAGAACCTTAATTCTAATCTCCTTTGCTTAGACCTTTTCCTAACCCATAACAACAAATTGTAACGAACCTTCCTAAACAACAAAAATTATCCCAGACCTCAAACCCATTAAAAGACCCAAAAACCACCTGCCCCACACCACCTCTTTGGGAATGTGGGTGTCGTATATTTAAAATTTCTTCCAACTGGGATATGGGTGAAGGTATCTTTATTCTGAAAAGAAAAATTTTGGGTTAATTGTCAAATTCTAAGAAAGGTAGCTATATCCTTCGTTGTCCAGTTTGAGCATAATGCCAAAGTTCAGGGTTTATCACAAGTTCTTATTCAAGTAGACTTTGAAACTGGATCATCTCATGTAGCCATCTCAAAATTGGTCTGAGCAGTTTATAGTCCAAAGCTGATATGCAGTTGATGTTTGTCAGCTTAGTGGTATTATTATTGTCCATGTGGAATTATTGTTGTTGTGGGACCCCATCTTCTTCCTGGAGACTTCAGTTGATGTTAGGTCTGGCCATGATTTCTTGCAGAAAACTGGTAAGAGTCTCAAACACAAAAAGATGTATAGGCAGCTAATTGAAGCCTTTTTTTAGAATTAGTTAGTACTCTATATGACCATTCATATCTTAACAAAGTTTAATATATATATATGTATATATATATATATAAATCTTGTAAATTTTGATATAAAATTCATACTTTAAGAAAAGTTTAAAGAATCAGAATAGAATCAAAGAATTGAGATTAGTAATAGAATAGTCCTTAATTAATTTGGTTTTTCTCCTGTTCCATATCAGAAGATGGCTCTTTTTTCTGGCATGATACAGGGAGTTTGCATTTTCCTTTTAACAACATGCTTGAGTTTAAAGAAGGAGAGAGCCATTCTCCAATTCCATAGTCAGCTTTAAATTTTAATTGAACTGGACTACAAGAAGACCAATAGTGTTAAATTTCTTTAGAGAAAAGCAGAAACAAGCATTTAGGAAGACTTATAAAATTTTGTAGATGATATATCAATAGGCCATTTTACTCTTTTTCCTGGGACAGATGATTTGTCCTTTTTCTTCAGTTGTTTCATTTGTCCAGTGTTCTTCAGATTCCTTAGCTTTCATTCTCCTAAAAGACAAAAACAAAAACCTTTCCCCAAGACTAATTTTGGGGAGGTTCCTGTAGTCCTCACATTCTATGTGCAAATAAATCAGGGAAAGCGGGATATAAATCAGGAGACTTAAGTAAAGTGGTACAAAGTCCATACAGCTCTGTACAAAAGACAGAACTGCATGCCATTCTTATGGTACTGATGGACCCCTCAATATAGTCACGGACTCTTAATATGCAGAGAGAGTTGTTTTACATATTGAAACTGTTGAATTTATTCCTGATAATACAGAATTAGCTTCATTATTCATACAATTGCAGGAAATCATCAGAAAAAGGGAACATGATATATATATATATCACATATCAGATCCCATACAGTGCTGCCAGGGCCTCTAGCACAAGGTAATGATGAGATTGATCAGTTACTAATAGGTAATGTGCTAGAAGCCTCAGAATTTCATAAGAAATACCATGTAAATAGCAAAGGTTTGAAGAAGGATTTCTCCATCACTTGGCAACAGGCTAAGGATATTGTGAAAAAATGTCCTACTTGTTCCATCTATAACCAAATGCCATTACCTGCAGGGAGCAATCCAAAATGTATACAAAGAAATGAAATTTGGCAGATGGATGTGTTTCATTTTGCAGAATTTGGAAGATTAAAGTATGCACATCATACCATTGACACCTATTCAGGATTTCAATGGGCAACTCCAGTGAGTTCTGATAAGGCTGATTCTGTGATTTCACACCTATTAGAAGTTATGGCCATCATGGGAATACCTGTACAAATTAAGACAGACAATGCCCCAGCATATGTCTCCAATAAAATGAGATAATTCTTTGCTTATTACAATATAAAGCATGTTACAGGTATACCACACAATCCTACAGGCCAAGCAATCATAGAAAGATCCAATCGAACTTTAAAGGATATGCTAAATAAACAGCAATAGGTAACAATGACTCCTAGAAATAGATTGCATAGTGCTTTATTAACCTTGAATTTTCTCAATGCTGATGAGAAAGGAACAACAGCTGCGAAGAGACATTGGATGACAGACAAAACTCCTGAGCTAAACCAACTGGTTTATTTCAAGGATGTGCTGACCTCAGAATGAAAACCTGGATATGTTTTACATTGGGGAAGGGGTTTTGCCTTTGTTTCTGCAGGAGAAGAAAGCTATGGATACCAGCAAATTAATAAAAATTCGATTGAAAAAGGAAAAACCCCTTGATGAGGAGAAGTAAAAGATCATCCACCAATGTAACATCTCTACAAGTTGTAAGAAAAATTTAACAATCAAAGGTTGCATAGGGTTTTGCTTTTGTCTTTCCAGGATAATGGAAATACCCATCTTCCAAAAATCATAAGGCCTTGAATATCCAGATGTTTATAGCAGAAAGAAAGAATCTATTGGTACAATCTACACATGGTAAAATCTCATTGTCTAACATCTATCACTCTATCAATCTAGAAAAGTTGTGGTTCCAATTCAATTATAAGTCAAGCTGGCTTTGGAGATGGAATTGGCTTACTCCTTCTCTAAACCCAAGAATATTGCTAAAAGAAAAGTTTGAGAGATTCTTCAGTCCCATATCAGAAGAGCCCTCTGGTGTGGGACAGAAGGAAACCAATAAAAAGGGAACATTGTCTTCAGATTCTAATTCTCTCCATGCTTACTTTTGATTTCTCAGAATCCTTTCTTACATGTTATGTCCTCTTTAAGTCAAACTTTCCATTTTGATAACAAATAAGTTTTTCCAATAGCAATCTCTGAAGTCTTCAGAAGGAAGATGGGGCCTCAACAACAATAACTCTACCCAATCCAGAATGATACCATGGTAATCATCATCATACTACACTTCTTGCCAGAATTTCAGACAATCTTACCCATTACCCTAAGACTTGCTGCGGAACCTACAGTTAGCCTAACTGAGATTTAACTATCTGAGCTTTCACACAGTACCAACAGAGATACCATCACCCTCTAAACAGCAGGAAGCAATTCTAAGAAAACAATGCCCCTTCTCCCTTAGGTTTCATAATTCTCAGGGTTATGGATGATGGTTATAGGGTTGGGGGTGGAAGAAAATACAGCCTCAGTATTTTCCTAATTAAAAAAAATGGAAAAGAAGAAATGGAATGGATAGGTATAAGATATTATGGTAGATTATTGTATATACTAGTAAACAAATTTAGTAAAATAGCAACCTTAGATAATTTGCACTGTTATGAATTCTTATATGTTGATATAAATGTAAACTATTTTTATATTCCTGTTTAAGATAATTTGTATGTTGATACAAATACAGAACTATATTTGTTATAATGTACATTTATTTCTACTCTTATTTGAAATATTTGTATATTGATACAAATGTAAATTTATATCTGTCATACTTTATATATGTTCTACTTCTGTTTAGGATGTTCTGTATATTGATATATATTTAAGATTATTGTCATATTGCATATCATACTATATATTCCTACCTGTGTTATAAATATCTTGTGTATTGTCACAATTTTGAAGTCATTGTTCTTTACCATACATTTGCTTATAGACTCTTTACCTTGTTTACATGAAACCTTAGTCTTTAGGTTATTTCGGCAGATAAGACTTATAGATTTATAGTCACCTATGCTTGTCATCTCTATAGTTACATCACTCTCTGTCCATAATTTTTCAATGTTCTCCTTAGTTAAAGGTACGACAATTTCTGCTGGGTCTATTCCTGCTAATTGATGAAGTCTCAATTTTCCTTTCAAAATTAAGTCAGAGATTTTTTTCCACAGAAGTTTTTATTTTTTTAATTTGGTTTATTTGGTAAAAATATCCATTCCAATATAATATCTTCCCTATGCATTAATGTTCCTGTAGGAGAATGCCTAGAAGGTAAAATAACCAAAATGCAATCCAGCTTTGGATCGATATGATCCATGTGTCCTTCATGTACTTTCTTTTCTACCAAGGCCAATTCTTTCTCAGTTTCAGGTGATAATTCTCTTGGACTATTTAAGTCCTTGTCACCTTCTAAGGTTTTGAACAAATTATTCAGTTCATCATTTATTAACCCAACAATAGTTTGTAGATGAAAAATATCTCCAAATAATCTTTGAAAGTCATTAAGAGTCTGTAGTCGATCTCTCATAATTTGCACCTTTTGGGGTCTAATTTTTGGAGCTTTATTTTATATCCTAAATAATTAATAGAATCTCCTCTTTGTATCTTTTCAAGAGCAATTTGTAATCCGCAGAAAGGCAAAATTTTCTTTACTTCTTCAAAATTCTTTCTAAAGTATCTGCATTTGAGTTGGCTAGTAAAATATCATCCATATAATGATAAATTATAGATTTAGGAAATTTTTTATGTATCACTTCCAATGGCTGTTGTACAAAATACTGGCACAGTATTGAGCTATTCAACATTCCCTGTGGGTGGACTCTCCATTGAAATCTTTTAACTGGTTGAGGATTATTATAAGTAGGCACTGTGAAGGCAAATCTTTCTCTGTCTTTTTCTTGTAAGTATATTGAAAAGGAACAGTCTTTTATATCAATAACTACGAGAGGTCATCCTTTTGGTAACAGAGTAGGCAAAGGAATTTTAGATTTTAGAGAGCCCGTTGGCTGAATTATTTTGTTAATTGCTCTAAGGTCTGTTACCATTCTAACTAATACAGGAGAATTCCAAGGGCTTGTTGATTCTTCAATATGCTGAGCATTTAATTGTTCTTCTACTAGCTGTTCTAAAGCCTGGAGTTTCTCTGTTGTTAAAGTCCATTGATGAACCCATACAGGCTTGTCTGTTAACCATTTTAAAGGTAGAGCTGTTGGTATCTTTGGAAGATCATCAGTTATTGTGCCCTGTTCTTGTATAATATGGATGGCTGGTGACCACTTATTGGAATAATACCTTATAATATTTTTCTCAAAAACATGTCATAGTTTTTTATTTGTTTCTGAGGCTGGAGGGATGTTAATCTCAGTATTCCATTGTTGCAACAGGTCTTGAACCCACAGGTTCATAGCTATGTTAGCCACATATGGTTTTAATTTTTCCCTCTGTCCTTCTGGACCTATACATTTGAGCCATCTTGCACTCTGTTTCACTTGAGATAATGTTCCAATTCCTAACAGTTGAACGTTTACCTCCTGAAGAGGCCAAGTTGGATGCCAAAACTCTGGTGCAATTATGGTCACGTCAGCACCTGTGTCTACCAGACCAGACAACAAAACACCATTTATTTTTATTGTTAATTTTGGTCTTTGTTCATTTATAGAAATTTGCTAAAAATTTTTCTTTGTTTTCTCCTGAATTTTTTGTTCTCTCTGTCTGAGCTGTTTCATCATCCTGAGCAGCCTGATTTATTCCAGTAGGCATTTGGTTATTTAATTGCTCTGAGTAGGGGTTTTCTTTACAACTGCAGGAAAGGTTTGAACTGGATTTGCCTTGGGGGCCTGCCTGAGGCCCCTCTGGGTGTTTCCCAAAGCCAGAGACAAAGGATTACCTTGCCTGTCCCTTGTTGATCTACATTTGTTGGTCCAGTGTCTTTCCTTATCATACCTTCTGCATACTCCAGAAAGAAGAGGCATTCTGTTGCCATTGTTCCTTGAAGAAACATTGTTTCTAGGAATGCCCTGTTCATAGTCCCTTTTCAAATGTCCTTGCTTTCCACATCCAAAAGATCTGACATTTCTCAAACCTCTTGAAATTGCTTCTCCTATCCACATATCATCATGGTCATGAGCCCCAACATTAAACGTGTCTTTAATCCAATCTTCCAAGGGTACAGATCTTGCTTTTAATGGCCTCATTATTCTCTTGCATGCTGCATTCATGTTCTCAAAAGCCAAAGATATGATTATTATCTGGCTAGCTTCTGAATTTGGAACCATTCTCTTTACTGCTGAAGTCAGTCTTTGTAAGAAATCTGTGAAAGTTTCTTTTGGGCCTTGTATAACCTTTGTAAATGACTCAGTTTTCTTTCCTGGTTTTTCAAATCTGTCCCATGCATTCAAGGCTGCCATTTGACATAGAATTAGTGTTTGCATATCATATAAACATTGTGTTTGTATTACAGTACATTGGCCTTCTCCAACAAGCTGATCCTGGGAGATTTGTATACCTTTAGCCCTCCATTGATTTCTATATTTTTAGCTTCCTCTTTGAACCACATTTGCCTCTGCAGCTGTGCCCTGGGTTCCAGTACAGCATTTACCAGCACTCGTTAGTCCTGTGGTATAATATTATAAGTTGATCAGGAGTTTAACATTTGCTTTACAAATGGGGAATGCATGCCATAAGATACTGTTGCCTCCTTAAACCTTCTTAAATCTAACATTTCAATTGGTGTCCAAATATTTGTGCATTCACTTGACCAGGTAGCTGCTGTATGGTTACCGGGTAAATTAAGGGTATTTGTGTGAAAACAGGCTTTCTTTCTGTAACCTTATAATCCAATCCTGAAATAATTTCACTGTTAATTTCTTCTGTCTGAATCTGAATTTCTCTATAATTCATTTTAACAGGTTTAACAGGTTTTTCTAAAGCTTTTATCCTGGCACTTAAATTGACTATCTTTTTAAATAGTAAAATAAGGATAAGGAAAGTAATAATGTGCATAATCCCATCAACATTAATCTTCTCATATAGTTGTTCCATTTTCAGACTTCCTAAAACTTTATCAAACAAAGCCCAATTTTCTCCAATGTACACATAAAACCCATTTTTTTAATGTGAAAAAAATTTCTCTTTCAAATAGTTTTTTCCTTTAAAATATCTGATATCTTAATTGACTTACCAAATCTGCATAGAACAGTAGAAATACTTGGGAATTTCAAAACAGCTACCGAGAGTCTAAGGTGTGAATCCAGAGAGAGAGAGAGAGAGAAGGTAAGATGCGTGGTCACGAGTTCTGGCTAAAAGCTTAAATCTAGCCACGTGTTCCCACTTGAGCCAAGCTCTATCTGCAGGTGCATGTAGCTACTGCAATTAGCAGTAGCTCCTGTAGGACTGAGTTGTTTGTAGCACCAGCTTTAATCAAGTAGCTCCAGCTGTGGGTAACCGCTAGTAGCTACAGTCAGTTGGGCCTGGGGCCTAGGCCAAGCAGGCCCAAGCTGGGGAGCTGGGCCCCACCAAAGCAGCCAAGCCTAGCCAAGCTGAGTCAAACTGAGCCAAGCTGAGCAGTTTTTAATGAATCCTTGCTTTCACATTGGGCACCAAATGTAGATGTAAAAGTCTTATTAAATAAGAATCACAGAGCCAAATGCAGAGTTAAACGCCCAAGAGGTCAGAGCAGTAGCTAAGAGCTGAGACTAAAAACAAAACAAAACAAAACGAAACCTGTCTTACCCTTCACTGCCACTGTCGTCCTTCCCCTGAGAAAGAGACCTACTTCCTGTGTATCTGTCTTTTTATTGACTTTCTGTTCTGCCTTCTCATTGGTTATAAACCCAACCACATGACCTCCTCATCACTACCTGTCTATACAGACGTCCAGATCTTCTATGATTGGTATTGAGATTAAAGGCATGTGTCTCCACGCTGGCTGTATCCTTAAAAACACAGAGATCTGTCTGTGATGTGAACGGGGTTAAAGGTGTGCACCACCGCTGCCCGGCTTCTGCTATAGCTTGCTATTAGCTCTGACCCCCAGGCAACTTTATTAATTAACATATAAATAAAATCACATTTCAGTACAAATAAAATATCACCATATTTATTAAAATGATTTCTGTGTTCTTTTCCTCCTGGCACTTCCTCAATGATTTCTCCACATAAAACTGTGTGGATTGGAAGGGTCTAAGTATTGAGCAACAGCAAACCAGTTTTTAAAATGTGTACCTCCCTCTCCTGCTTCCTCCCTCTCTCCCCCAACTTATGTGACTAGCCTCCTGTAGCCTAGTTTGATCTCCACCGTCATCTTGCCTAGTTCTGTAACCAGCCCCTGACATCAGGGAATGAAGCAAGGGAGGCATGGTGATCTGAAGGGGAAC
>NW_023505296.1:0-15725 GCF_004664715.2 Peromyscus leucopus | reverse complement strand
GACATATATGGACAGAGGTAAGAAGGCAACAATTAGAAGTCAGTTCTCACTTTCCACCTTGTTTTGAGGCAATTTCTATCACTTTACTGCATGGTCATATATTTCTGACTAGCTGATCCCATGAATTTCTGGGTAATTTTCCCAATCTCCTCTCCCATTTCTCTGTAGGAGTGCTGGAATTACATTTGTACTCCATCACATCATTGTGCTCTTGGGATCTCAACACAGGTTGTAACATTTGTGTGGCAAGTGCTTTTTTTACCCATTAATCCATCTCTTCAGCCTGTAACCATTATATTAAAATCATACAAGCCAAACACAGTTAGGAGACTCACAGAACAAGGTCTCAGGGGTCTGCAGAACGAGCTTTCATTTTTTTTTCCACATGAATCCACATGGGTTTTTATCCTGTCACACTGATTGTACTTGGAAATCAGTAAGCTCACATCAGCTTATTGCCAGAGTTACACTGAGCCTCCCTCTGTAGCATCATTGACTGAGTTCAGTATCTAGCCCCATCCCCTCCATTCTTTTCCAGCAGTCAGGCAGTCAGCCAGATACTGTATCTTGAAGGCCCATTTCTTAGTCCTATTACTGATCTCTCTGGCATCATCAGTCTGCATCCTGAGCCATTTCAAGTATGATCTAAGAGCCTACTTTGAATAACACACTGTCCATCAGTCAGGATTCTGAGATCACAGACGTTTCCTAAGAGTGATCATGGATAAAAATCAGATGAATTATTTGCATGTGTGTGTATATATAATATATATGTATATATATATATAGTACATATGTGTATATATGTATTATTATATGTGTGTGTGTTTCTCATTCCTCAAACCTGATTCACTACGAATACAACACTTTGTCTACAACAGACCATTTAAAGAGGAACTGAGTAATATAATGTAGGCCATGGAAAATTATGGACAGAATCATTGCTATGCTATCATTGTTTGTCTAAGAGTGCAAAAACCTCAACAAATTTCCTGAGTTTCAGTTTAGTAATGAAGATACAGAGAATGGATTAGTAGCATCTAGTAGCAGTCATGCACATCATTGGAAAACCAAGCTCTTAATTTAGACTCATAAACTGTCTATCAGACACACACACACTCACCAAGAGCTTAAATTGACAGAAGTTATTAACTGAAAACACTGTAATTATCTAGAATTATTAGACACCGAAATGGTTCAGCTGCCATAGAGAAATACAATTAATTACTGCCCATCATTCTTACTTGTACTTAAAATTCCTAGTGCTGCAGGAAAATCTTGAAATTTATACAATTTTACATTACTATCTGAGTTATATTGAAAACAAAGTTTTGATATATATTTTAAATATGTAATGCTTATAAAAATGAAAAAGGATTAAATTTCTAAGACTTTATTGAATTATTTATATTTTTAGGAGCATTTTCTGCATTAATTAATATATACATTATTAATCATGTGATTATATTGTATATTAATTATATATCCCATGTATAATCATATAGTAAAATATTATATATATATATATGTGTGTGTGTGTGTGTGTGTGTGTGTGTGTATGGATTTCCATGGACCCTTTCAGCCAACAACTCAAGAGATGACCAGCTGGGGCTCCGTCTCCCTCATTATTTGAAGACTTCATTAGGATTTCCTTCATCAATTATGGACGTTTCCACTGCACTAAGGTTCTATACTGCCCCTAAAATGCCCTTAGATTCTAACTGTCTCTCCTTAATTTCCTTCCTCAATCCTTTCTCCCTTCCTCTCCCCACCCTGACCCATAGGCATGGGTGATTTTTCCATCTTCTGATATCTTCTTCAGTTTCCTCTTCAAAGACTTGAAGTTTGTATCCTCCAGGTCTTTCACTTGCCTGGTTAGATTTACCCCAAAATATGTTATAATGTTTGTGGCTACTATGAAGGGTGTTTTTTCCCTGATTTCTTTCTCAACCTGTTTGTCATTTATATATAGAAGGGCTACTGATTTTTTTAAGTTAATCTTGTATGCAACCACTTAGCTAAAGGTGTTTATCAGTTGTGGGAGTTTCCTGATAGAAATTTTGGCGTCACTTATGTATACTGTCAAATCATCTGCAAATAGTGATACTTTGACTTCTTCCTTTCCAATGTGTATCTACTTGATCTCTTTTAGTTGTCCTATTACTCTAAGACTTCATTACCTTATTGAATATGCATGGAGAGAGTGGACAGTCTTGTCTTGTTCCTAATTTTAGTATTATTGCTTTGAGTTTCTCTCCATTTAAAGTTGATAGCAGCTTGCTGGAAACTGCCTTCCTTATGTTTAGATATAGTATTCCTAATCTCTTCAGGACTTTTATCATGAAGAAGTGGTTGCTCTCCACAAACTGTAGCAAGACCCAATTGCTGAAGACAATGCCCACATAACTCACTGCACATGGAGAGTTGGAGCTGGTAGGTGCCTACTTTAGAACTTTCACTTCCATGTCTAGTGTCTATGACAAGGAAAAGTACTGTGCAGTACTCATAGATGGGTACCTCATTCATCCATCATTAGAGAAGCTTCCTTGTGCAGTAGATGGAAACAAATCTGTGAAGACCCACAGCCAGACATTAATTAGAGAGAGACCTTGAAACACACAGCTTTAAATAAGATGTCTTCATCAAATCCATGGAAAAGGAAGGAGAAGGAATGAGGGAGACAGAAGGAACAGAAGACACCAGGAAAACAAGGCCATCTAAAAGAACTGAGCAAATATCACAGAGACAATCCTATAATAATCATGGGGCCTATATGGGTCTGCACCAAGCCTCTGCATGTTTACTATAGCTTTCAATTTCATACCTTCATGGGACCCTTACACGTGTAAATGAATGGGTCTCTGATCCTTGTGCCGTCTCTAGGGGCTCTTTTATTTTTCTATTGGCTTGCCATGTCCAACTTTAATATGATGAGGTTTGCTACATTTTGTTTGTTTTATTTTGTTATTTTTGTTGTTATCTCATTGAACTGTGTTATTGTCTAATGAGAGAAAGAAAGGAGAGTGGATCCAGATGAGAGACGAGGTGGGGAGGAACTGGAAGGAGTAAAGGGAATTATATATGAGAAAAGAATCTATATTTAGTAAGAGGGGGAAATAAAAATAAACATATTATATGTTATACAGAAATTGAAAAGTTATAAATTTTAAGGCTTTAATAATTTTTTTATGGATGCAGTGAACTTTATTGATGGTATTCAAGAGAATAGGGCTCCCTAAGCCAGGCTCTGAGATAGAACAGGAACTGCTCAGCAGCTAAGGTATCTCTCTTGCTGTCCTTGCTGTGGTGGGTGGTCCAGGGTGGGCTTCTTACTCCTTGGAGGCCATGTAGGCCATGAGGTTCACCACCCTGTTGCTGTAGCCTTATTCATTGTTGTACCAGGAAATGAGCTTCACAGAGTTGTCATTGAGAGCAATGCCAGCCCCAGCATCCAAGATGGAAGAGTGGGGTCACTGTTAAAATTTCAGGAGACAACCTGGTCCTCAGTGTAGCCAGGATGCATTTAGTGGCCCTCCAATGCCTGCTTCAAGGCCTTCTTAATGTCATCATATTTGGCGGGTTTCTTCAGACGGCATGTCAGATCCATGACAGACACATTTGGGGTAGGAACACGGAAGGCCATGCCCATGAGCTTCCTGTTCAGCTCTGGGATGACCTTGACCACAGCCTTGGCAGCACCGGTGGATGCAGGGATGATGTTCTGGGCAGCCCTATGGCCATCATGCCACAGTTTCCCAGAGGGCCATCCACAGTCTTCTCGGTGGCAGTGATGGAATGGACTGTGGTCATGAGTCCTTACACAATGCCAAAGTTGTCATGGATGGCCTTGGCTGGAGGGCTAAGCAGTTGGTGGTACAGGAAGCATTGCTGACAGTCTTGAGTGAATTGCCATATTTCTCATGGTTCACACCCATCACAAACATTGGGGCATCAGCAGAAGGGGCAGAGATGATGACCCTTTTAGTCCCACCTTCAAGTGGGCCCCAGCCTTCTCCTGGTGGTGAAGACACCAGTAGACTCCACAACATACTCAGCACCAGCCTCACCTCACTTGATGTTGGCTGGATCTTGCTCCTGGAAGATGGTGATGGCCTTCCCATTGATGACAAGTACCATTGAATTTGCCATGATTAGATCATACTGGAACATGTAGACCATGTAGTTGAGGTCAATGAAGGGGTCATTGATGGCAACAATTTCAATTTTATAAGACTGGAAGGCAGCCCTGGTAACCAGGTGTCCAATTCAGCCAAATCTGTTCACTCCGACCTTCACCATTGTGTCTCAGGAACGAGGCTGGCACTGCATGAAAAGATGCAGCTGTCTCTGGAATAAGGAGGAGCAGAGAGCCTATGTTTTATTTTATATGAGTGAATGTTTTGCCTGCATGCATGTAAGTTCACTGTGTGCACTCTGGTCCCTTTGAGTTCAGAAGGCACCTAGACTCCTTGGTACTGGAGTTACAGAAGGTCACAAGTTGTCATGTGGGTACTGGAGGCTAATGTGGTGGTATTGTGTTCCCCAAAATATTGTGCACACTAATAAACTTATCTGGGGTCAGAAAACAGAACAGCCACAATATTAAACATGGTACCACATGCCTTTAATCCTAGCATTCCAGAGGCAAAGATCTACCTGGATCTCTGTGTTGTTCAAGGATACAGTCAAACATGGTGACTCACACCTTTAATTCAGAAAATGAGCCTTTAAACCCAGGGAGTGATGGCAGAAAGCAGAAAGGTATATAAGTGTGAAGACCAGAAAACTAGAAGCTTTTAGCTGGTTAAGCTTTTAGGCTTTTCAGCAGCAATTCAGCTGAGATTCATTTGGATGAGGACTCAGAAGCTTCCAGTCTGAGGAAACAGGAATCAGCTGAGGAACTGGGGAGGTGAGGAAGCTGTGGCTTGTTCTGCTTCTCTGATCTTCCAGTATTCACCCCAATACCTGGCTCCAGGTTTGTTTTTATTAATAAGACCCTTCTAAGATTCCTGCTACAGCTAAACCCAAGTACTTTGGAAAAGTAGATAGTGGAAGCTAAGCAGGGTCAGATCTAGTTAATACATGCATGGTAGAAAATTAGAAACAAAGATTTTGAAAAGAAAATAAGAATCGCCTACTGTCCTATCAGAAAGTACAGAAGAAAAAGAAAGAAGCCACACCCTACCAGATGGCCAGGGAAGGAAGGAGACAATGGTTGCACTTCTTGGATAGTAATTAAATGATGGTAGCCTTTTCCTAACTTTATTGATTTAATGGAGAGAGAAGATAAAATGCTAAAACTGCAACTTCATAGATTTTATTTTCACCTACTTTGTTAAAGCTACTAAAAAACATCATGATACCATGGTTTTTTCATCAAATGATTTGCATTTTGTAATTGCTTAGCAACTGCTATTTATTCATTTTCTCAGTCCATTCCTGAATACAGTGGATCTATAGGAAGCTGTCTCTGTTCTAGAGCTATTAGCCATTGTTGAGAGGGTACTTAAAGGCAGAGCACAAAGAAAGTTTGTAAGTTTAGACGTGGTACTAACACAAAGGAAAATAACCCATGTATCAAGGGAACTCAGAAAAAAATCCATCATTCTATGTGATCTACTTCCAAAATATCTCTTAAACTACAAACATATATGTGTATATATGTAAATATAGCCTGAAATAAAACATCCAATATGTTGAGATATCTCTCACAGTATGTCATTTTGTAACTGGCATTTCCATTTTTCTCAAGACTTTGCTTTCCAATATAAACCTCCAGTACAATTGAGTTAGTTCTATTCAATGATGCATCTATTTGAACTAAAAATAATAATAGTAGTAATAACTTCTTTAAATATACTACTTACTTGTGCTTTGTCTTTTTAAAGTTATCCTTTTAGGATAATGTATAGTAAAAGGCAGACACTTAAAAGTATTTGCACAATGTATATTCAATTCTCATGTAAAAGTGAAAGAATATGAATTATAGTTTCTCCACTGGTATCCAGATTTAGTCAGAGGAGAAAAAAATGTCAGGTTTGGCATTTCTTGCATTTTATGTGTAGTCAGTTTTTAAATTTCATTTCACTGCAATGAGCTCAGTTTTTCCTATGAAGTAGCAAGTACACAACAATGCACTCTACTGACTTAACAGATGTTTATAATATACATAACTGGGTACATATATAAACATTTAAGACTTCTATAGAAGGGCGATGAAACCAGGGAAAGGAAAAAAAATGAAAACTAGGAGATTATTTCTTATTAAAGTCCTTCAGAAAGAGTATGAATTATACAACTTTAGGGCATATTTACCACTAGATTAATGGAAATTTATTCACAAAATTCCTAGGAACAGAGATCAGAATGTACTATTTACATTTTTCATCTTGCATATTATAAATTTATACATGACAATAAGTCCTATACTTAAAAGACCAGCAGGCAAATGTTGAATAAGAAACGATCTTTTGGTCTTGTTTTGATGCTTAGGCACATGTGGAAAATCACAAGAGTTTAAAATGCTTACATCAAGTCTAAAAATTTGTCTTGTTGGCAAAACAGGAATGAGATTTTAAAGTCTTGAGGAGACAACATTTCTTTATAAATATAACTTTTTTTTCTTTTGCAAATACATTCATTTTCATACTCTTGATCTGAGGAGGTTTTTCCATACCAATTCTTTTGGATCTGAAGCCAGTTAGTGACCCATTTTCAGATATACTTAGTTTTTTTTTTCTAAGAATGTTGAAAACAATTGTAGTTTTTCTTTTTCCTTTTAGCATTTTCTATAATATAAAATCCTACAAAAATACTACCAAGTGAACACAAACATAAGTCACATAAACGTCTTAAACTATAATGATGTTACAAAGCCAAAGTTAATGTATGAAAATGACAGAATGTGAGCAAAATAAAAAATTTACAATGTCTCTAGTACATTTCTAGTTTGTAAAGCAATGAATATTTCTTTAACTTCAACATTCAGCCACAAATAAGTGTTATGAAGTTTGACAGATTTATTCTGTTTCAGTTTAACAGAGAGCTCTAAGAACATCACACACATAAGCTTGATGGTTCTTGAGGGAAAAGTTAGGAAAAATACCTGCATTTAATTCTGGCAGGAGCTAAGAGTCTCAGAAATACCCCAACATTTTGAAAAAGAAGGACAGAAATGTCATTCAAAGCATGTGTAGATGGTGTCTTAGGTAAAACTATTACGTTAAAAACTTACAATTATCATCACTGTCCCAGTGTCAGAGCTCTGTAGCTAATATTTGGGTTATACTGATATATTCCAGTTCACACATCTTTAAACAATGCCGTTCCTAGTGAGAATATTGTTGTTGTAGTATTGTTAATTGTGGTATAAGATTTGGCTAGATTAAACGACCAAGTAAACTTCCCCTCATCATACTTCAACAAAGATTTCTAAGGAATCTGACATCTTAAATATTTTCTAAAGAAAAAAAAGTGGTGTTTGTGCATGTCTGCCTAAAACAGAAGACATTTTGAAATTATTCACGTGGAAAATATTTATGTACACAAAACAAACAAATAAAATTAAGTTATTTTGTTCTGGTAACCACATTAGTGTTATTACATGACACTTATGTGGTAAGTATTTGTGTTATGTGGCAATTGTTTTTCCAAAACAAAGAGCTAAATATTTTCCATATACTATTTCTTTCCTCAAATGAAAAAATGCAGAAAGATCTAGAAAGTTTTGAAAATTAAAAAAAGCAAAAACTTGCTTTATAACCTCAAGATTAAACAATGTTATTAACTAATACCAGTAACATGAAGATTTAAATAACAGACAACAGGATATTTTTCTGCACTGTACTTAGTTCATTGTGTGTGAATAAGAACCCATCCATATAGTAAAGATAGATATCATTTTAATCAAATACTATTAGTCTTTCTTAACCCATATATAACTGTGAGAAAATATATTTACTAATAATCCACTCCCCTCTGTCATGCAATAGCAATATACAATCCTTATACTAATCTCCTAACTTTTATGATGATTCATATTAAGAAAAATATTCACAATTATGCTCACCATCTTCAAATACTGTATTAATTCATGTAAAGCAACTTATACTCAACCACGTTTCCCCCACAGAAAAAGAATGTCAAAAGAGAATATTCACAAATGCTAATTTGGTTTCTTTTCAAACTTAATATTTTTGGATGAATTTCACTTGTGTGCAAGGGTCTCATGAATATTGTCTCTGCTAGGCATCTGTCCTATCAACAGCATATAGGGACTGAAGCACTTGCACAGTGGATATTTTTTTGCTATTTTATGGAAGCTTCCAGGGAAATAAGTCAGTGTATTTGACCAGTTTACTAAAAACTACACTCATTTCTATTGCATGATTGGAAAGAATTGTTTTCATTCACTCATTTATTTCATGTATATTTGTTGAGCATCATTATGTGCCAGACACTTGGAGCTAGTTATAAGAGTGAAAAAAAAACTGATATCATACCAGATCTCTCCTCTGTGGTCTTGGAGTTTCATAATGTTAAACTTACTCAGAAGAAAAGAGAAAGGAGGTGGAAGGAATGTGCATGAAACAAATACTTCTTTGTAGTATATCTGCTTCAAATATAAAAGGTAGAGATATCTGTGCTTATAACTTATTAATTTATTTTTGTAGCCAAAATTTTGTTTGATCTTTAGAAAGCAACATGCTGGGCGTCTATGTGAAACGGTTTTGTCTTTAGACACAGGGAATTCACATTCCTGCTTACGACTTTATGTTATTTATGTTCCAAATTCATTAGAGTAACCACGCTCTAGCTCTAGTTCTTTAATTAAAGATCTCCCCCAGAGTCGATAAAAGCCTTTGAGATTTCTGTGAAGTATATGATCATGGTTTGAATACACCAGTAGATACTGTAGGTTTTGTTCTCACAGAAGTAACAAAATAAAGAGACACAGATCAGTTTTTGCGTCTTTGTGATGAACTCATTTCCTTAATGTTTCAGTTTGAATGTTGAACTTTTTCCAAAGACCAATATGTTCAAGGTTTGTTTTTCAGGGTGGTGCTGGAAGCAGATGCAGAGATCTACAACCAAACTTTTATTTTTTAAAAAAACATGGCTAAACCAGATATTTGGATATTTTAACACAGTGGACTTAAGTTTAACTGAAACATCAAAATTCTTTGATCAATCATTATTTATTAACCTCTACCTTAATAAGTGACATTTATCAATGATATTTATTATAATTACTTAATATATAGTATTATTAATAATAAAGTAATTTGATATTAATTATAGAATCTACCTTTTACAATCATGCAGTATGCATTGCAGACAACTAGGTTTCATGATAAATATAGACAATGCACTAATTTACATTTATGACCACTAGAACTGACTTCCAAAACTTGGTTCCATTAAAATTCCCATTTCATTGCATACACAAAGAATTTTACTTGATAATTCAATGAGCTTTTATAACTGACTTAGGAAGAAGTCTTAAATACAGGATTTCTAATAATCTGTGCATAACAAGAGTATAGGCCAGAATATACAGCCATTTGAACCAAAAGTATCCAAAAATATTTAATGGTTAAGCATCTCAAGTATGCATTGACATGCAGAGAAAACACTTGCTAAGCAGTCTATCAAAAAGTCTTAGGCTTTCTTGAAAAACAAGAAACAACAAATTTCACTCACTATCTTTTTAAATTTTTTCACTCAAATGTAATACTTTACAATGAATCAAAATTTCTATATGTAAAATATAATGAGGTAACAAACTTAAGTCATTGTGTTACAGAAATACTTCTGTATTCTCTACGAGGCTCAAAATTGAAAAGTCAACAAATGCATTCAGAAAGGTAGGGTAAAGAGAAAGACTTGTGAACCTTGGTTTTGAAAGAAAATGATGGGGGAGTGAGAGGAGGGATAAGAGGGGGATCTGTGGTTGGTATGTAAAATGAATAATAAAGAGAGAGAGAAGACAGGAGAGGAGGGGAGGGGAGAAGGAGGGAGGGGAGGGAGGGGAAGGGAGGAGGGGAGGGGAGGAGAGGGGAGGGGGGGAGGGGAGGGGAGGAGGAGAAGGGGGAGGAAGGGGAGGGGAGAGGAGGGGGGAGGGAAGGGGAGGGGAGGGAAGGGAGGAGGGGAGGGAGGTAGAGGAGGGGGAGGAAGGGGAAGGGAGAGGAGAGGGAGGGGGAGGGGGGAGAGGAGAGGGCGAGGAAGGGGAGAGGAGAGAAAATGGCCCCCAGTAGCCCATAGGAATGGCACTATTGGAGGTATGGCCTTGTTGGAGAAGGTGTGTGTCCTTGTTGGAAAGAACTGTATCACTGTGGGGGACAGGCCTTGACATCTTATATGTTCAAAAGCAACTTCCAGTGGCGCTGACAGTCTCCTTTTGCTGAGTGTCAATTTCAAGATACAGCTCTTCTCCAGCACTATGTCTGCCTGCACCCTTCATGCTTCCCATCATAATGATAGACTAAACCTCTGTGAAACTGTAAGCCAGCCCCAACTAAATGTTTTGTTTATAAGAGTTGCTGTGGTCATGGAGTCTTTTCACAGTAACGGAAACCCTAACTAAACCCTAAATAAGACATAATTTCAATGTGTTATGATAAGAATCCATTTATAAATAAAATTAAACACTGAGATAGGATTCTTTGTACTCCAGTTTCTGTGCATGTATACATATACTTTCCAAGTTGTTCAGTATTTTAAAATTAAGAATCGTTTGGCAGAATCATGCATTAGTCATTTTTTAACTACTTCTTCCATTTCTTTTTGGCATGCTGACATCCCAGTTCACAGAATTTATTTTCAACAGTCCCTTTAAATATATGAGTTTCTTGTCCATGCTACAAAAGCCATTGCATTCCTGTTTGATATATTGTTCTGTGGAAGTGATGATTGTTAAAACAACAACAAAAAAAAAAAACCCTACATATTAGGCAGGACAAATGTTTACTGAAGCATAGTTTGCCTTCCCCCCTCTAACTAACCAGTTTCCATTGTTTCCATAGATACCATTTATAATTATGATAGTCATTTTTGTATGTGACTTGTTGAGAGGAGTAACAATAAACTCGGTATCTGAAAGCTTCAACTGAGGATCAAGCACACAAACATAAAAGCACAATTGCTTCTGGCTTGAATGTAAAAAACAGAGCTATGTGACTAGATTAATATTTCAAGTGAAATGAGGCTATTATAATTAATCATTTATACATCTGTCGATTTATGTAAGCATGTCTACCCAGGCCCGGCTTTGTAAAAGTTCTCTTGATTTAGTCTTCTTACATATGACCTAGTTAAATCATCTCTTTACTGAAAGTAGGTTCTTCATGACACGTAGTGAAAAGTGATATGATTTTTGCCATCAAGCTTATTTTAAAACTACATAGCTGACAAACATTTCTGCTCATCTTTTTATATCTAATCATTCTCTTCCTGATGTGATCTACTTGAAAAGGATTCTAAATGGAAGACAAGTAAAACCACTGGGAGCAGTATGGCACAGGGTGAAATTTTTAAAAGGATGCCGAAGACTTATCAACAACAGATAAAAGTGAATAAGCCCCTTGAGTTTTCTTCCCAGGACCGGACCACAGATCTGTTCTAAACCTTGGTTCACTAAGCTGCTGGTAACAGTCATGGACTTCTGGAGCGCACACTGCTAACTCCAGAAATACCATCCACTTCCTGCCTTAGGACATTGAGCTCATGGAAACCTTTACTGCATCGCTGAGATTTCAGGTATTGTCTTTCTGTCCCTCATTTTCCTCATTCCAAGTCTAAGTCAGTGTGATTGGCAGAACCAACACATGCCTGCTCTCTCTCAGAAATCAAACTGAAATCTCTATGCCTCTCACTGTCATTGGAATCTCCCAGGTAACAGACAGAAGTTCAAATAGGGTTTGATCCTGAAAAGCTCACACATTTCAATTATAAACACCCACGTTTTTCTCCTGAAAATTAGGCCGTCAGTTAAGCCACTGATAAAATTAACAAGCTCCATTTGGACATTGTATTATTCCTACATAAATCTGAAAGCAGGTTACAAAAAAACTTGTTGGAAATCTGAAAATTGCCTCAGTCCAAGAGTTTAGATCAAATTACCTCTTAGGCTATTTTAGACAAGAGAGAGCTTATGCTTCGTTTGGTTACCTGATAGCTGTTTGTAAGTGCACAAATTAGAAAGATGCATACTACCATGCCCTAGTGTTTTATGGTGTACAATAATCTGGCTTCTTCAATAACCAGTAGTTTATTTTCCTGTAAAGTGTTACTTGGATTGTAAGTATCAATAAAAGTGGTAAGAAAACAAGATTGAGTCTGTTGACTGTAAGATCTACTGTATCTCAGCTGAATTTTCAATGTGTCCATCTGTCATATTGAGACCAGAAGTGGCTTTGCTTGGGTTTTGTAAGTCACTTTCCTATATGTAGCCCCTGGACACTCAAAATTGAAGAGTTTAACCAATTTTCTGTTCTGAAATGAATATTTTACCAGCAGTTTCTGCTGTGAGAGAAATTTGACTTAGATTACAAAATTTACAGTCATAAGAAAGGGTCAGAGGTAACCACAGCACGACAGGAACACATCTCCTGCTAGCTGAAAACCAGTATGAGCAGGAAATGGAGGACATTGAGGGCAAAAGAATAAGTATCACATCAACCACAAATTAAAAGAAACCATAATAAAACACATATGTACATCGCCTTTTACACTCTGCCTTGCTCCCAACAGCCTGCTGGCATTTGACTTCAACTTGATCTTCTGTAATATTTAACTTAAACTACATATAAGTGGCCATATATAAAGATTTTTGCTAATTTTCTAATTTAAACATTCATCATTCAGTGTATAAGATTTACATGTTCTACCATAGAGTATTGAGAATGAGATTCCCAAAGGAAATATAACATCTGTATGTCTTCATGCTGAAATTACATAAGCAAACCCAGAAAAAAACTGGGATAGGTTGATCATGTTTATTGTACATAATGTACACACACACACAAAACACAACAGATCCTGTTTGTGTAATATGGTACCAGCAGCTCATAGGACATTAGTCCTTGATGCTAAATTAAACTAGGCTTCCTATAGTTCTCAGGGACAACTTCTTTATTTAACCATCATTATGATAGTATTCTATAAACTTTAATCTGTTAGGTGAAAAAGATGATGTCATCCTCTTGTAAAGAGTCTCATTGTGGCCGGGTGGTGTGGCGCACTGCCTTTAATCCCAGCCCTCGGGAGGCAGAGGCAGGCAGATCTCTGTGAGTTCAGCCAGCCTGGGTCTCCAAAGCGAGTTACAGGAAAAGCATAAAGCTACACAGAAGAATCCTGTCGAAAAAAAAATTAAAGAATTGTGTTTCCTGTAGTTCCCACATTTATGTTGTGTTTTCCAAAAGCTGAATCAAAGCAACAGATGCCTCTGAAATGTTCAATACTGGTACTTTTTTCTTCCTATATTCTGTGTTTTATACATTCCCAATGCTGAGATCCAAAATTTCAATTTTGAATATATGTATAAGTTAACTATAGTTTGTTAATTATATTTCATTTTAAACAAAGTCTATTGTAATTTAAATGTTGATATTAATACCTTTGAATAATAAGTACAATGTAACCATTTATGTATATCATTTTGCATATAAAAATAGTTAAAAGACCCAATAAGATGTTTTTAAAATAAAATATAATTCATAATTTATATCAATTAATTAGTTTGTACTGTTTTTAACTACAAAATCTAACCTTCATTAAATTCATTATTATTGTGCAAAAACTTGAAATGCATATTTTCATTATAGATGCTTGGCACACTTTTATGGATCATAGATCTTTATGTAGAAAAACCTCTTTCTATAGCCTAGGAACTATTGCTCCAAAACATGAGTAGTTTCCTTACCTGTTCAAACACCAGATAGAAGTATTCAATATTTATTTATGCTATGGAATGAAAAAAATGTATCTCACATATGCACCTATTGAACCCTAGCTCCACAGCTAATAGTTCTAATTTTGGGAAATTTCTGGGAAACTAAGGAGGCTGACACAGACAAGGAAATGGGATTAGTTCTTGTGGATATTTTGCCCTTACACCTTCCTTTGCCCCTGTGTTGTTATTGATGAACAGTCCCTGATAACTGTGTCTACCA
This sequence comes from Peromyscus leucopus, assembly GCF_004664715.2. Classification (NCBI taxonomy): domain Eukaryota; kingdom Metazoa; phylum Chordata; class Mammalia; order Rodentia; family Cricetidae; genus Peromyscus; species Peromyscus leucopus. The sequence goes on along the minus strand of NW_023505296.1, from coordinate 1,554 downwards.
CATGAATGTTTCCTGGCAGTGATTTGAAGCAAGCAATTTAGAGACCAAACCATCTGAATCTGTGAGTCAAAAGAAATAATCCCTTTTATTTTCTGGTGTCTTTGGTCATGACAAACAGAAAGTAAATAACACCATCTTTAGTGTTTATATAATATGCAGTTGTTCATGAAACAAAGAATTACCTGGCTTGCATTTAGATATTAATTTCTTTCAAGGGTTGAGCTCAACTGTCACAAGAAACACACGTGCTTTTCCATGGTGAATGACAGTCATTAGATTCTATTCGTATTTTATTAAAAACTATGTTAAATAAATATATCCTGGAACCAATGAACTCATTTGAATAGTTATCCTATGTGGTAAACAGATGAATTTAATTAGACATTTTCATTGAGGTACCAATACATTATTGTTTATAAACTATCTGTCTGAAACAATATAGAAAAAATAATTAAGTTTACCTATTGATCCCAGCCCTCAGTAAAGATAACAATGTCAATTAATGTAATTCTAGTATCTTATATGTTTCTCTAAAAAAACTGAACATTTCTTTGCTTTTTATATTTTAGATATTCTCCCATATTGTCTTCTTTATTACACACTATTTATTGTTATTATAAGACAATAATGCAAAAAATTTCAAATAGATATCATTATAGTAGCTCACTACATAGTATATATTTAGTTATTTAAATGATCAAATAATTCTCCTAGTAGTTATATAGGGTCTCTGCAACTACCATGACCAACAGATTAACCATCCACGAGAGCTGAGAGAATTCAGTTCAACACAACTCAGTAGTTAGCGTAGGTTCAAACTTCAAGAGTTTGATCCTAAGTGGTTTATTTTAGGAATTTAAGTACAGCACAATTTGGTGAAAGGTTTCCTGATGATAATTAACTCAATGCCATGTGTACAACAAATCTTAAGGCATGACTACATCAAAACTCTTTATAAAGGACATGTGACATCTTCCACAAAGATAAGTTATGTAGACTGACTGAGATAATTAAGCTTATGATGAGGGTCTGGGGGAGGATAAGGTATGGTCTGGCCACATAGATGGTGCAAAGGTCATCAGGCTATTAACCACATCTGTTCGCAGCCTTCTGAGCAGAAAACAGCTTACACTTCTCTCCCTTGAGAGAGACAACCCTGTCGTCTTTCAGTCTTTTTTATGAATAAATAGTACCATTATGCATATGTACCTCATTTTCTTTGTCCATTCATCAGCAGGTTGCTCTCAGGCTTATTTTTCATATCTTGACTACAGTGAATAATGGCATGATGTATTCAGGAGTATTGATGTCACTTCAGGAGTATAGACGTGGCATGTGATCTCAGTTCTTCAGGATATATTCCTAATATTTGATTTTCTGGATCATGAAGTAGTTCTGTCTTTGATATTGTGAGAAACGCCCCTATTGTCTTCCTGTTGGCATTTCATACATCAATTTCAAAAACTGACATTTCTCATGAAAAGTGTACAAGGCTCTCATCCTCCACACCTTAATTCACATGTTATCTAGTTCAGTTTGCTGTTGTTGTTTTGT
>NW_023505295.1:0-45592 GCF_004664715.2 Peromyscus leucopus | reverse complement strand
AGTACTTATTGATGTAATGTATTTTGCTGAGGTGTGTTACGTTACCACCTGCCAAACTTCAAAAAAGTATAAATCTTGGATTATGTTATACTCAATCGGCATTAAGGGAAGGACCTAAGATTGGTAGAGACAATAGGGATTGACCCGCGCGATAGGAGAGCACGGTGGCTGTTCAACCACACTTCCAGAATGCTACCTAAGGAAGGATCACGCAAGATAACAAAAGAGCATAGAGTGAGCCTGAACTGTGATTGCCTGTCATGATAGTAGAAGAATCCTGTAGGGAACCTTGGAAGTCGCCATGAAGCATGTGAGAGAGTGGCGTGAATGATAGCAGCCGCTGATATGGATACAATAGTTTGTCGCCGTGTGTAGCTTGAACTGAGTTAATTTAGTGGGTTGAATTTGATTGACCCACATAGAAAGGGAAGATAAAGGATTGGTAAGTCTATGATAGTTATTGGAGTATTATATTTGGGCCACGCAGTCTAAGGAAGATATACCTCTCATGGTAAGGGAGTGTGTGGAAGACATGATTGGGGCTGAGTGACGTGTTACAGAAACTTGCACTGGGGTGGCGATAAGGTAAGTTTTCAACGTAGTGTGCCAACCTTCGATTATGTGTGTGGAGACTAAGCACCATAGCCTTTAAGTACATAACTAGTGTCGAGTAATGTGCAGAGTGAGGCTGACAATGCAAATTGAGCTAAGCGCCTCATAGATATGCTGACTCAAGTGAATACTCGTTCATATAACTGTCAATATAACTCATTACCGAAGACGGTTACTCATCGACTCCATGAGTTAAAACTGGAGTAGATGAGAGATTTGCTCATTTGTGAAACTTAACCATTACTAGCTCAATCTAGTTCTAGGGCCAAGCTCTTCATTAATATTCCTTATGTTATATATGATGAGTAAGATGCCAAACAACATACATTCTTTACACAAGCCATATAGTAGAAATTCTTGAGAGTTGGTTATGTCTATAAGTTTGTAATTAATGTCGTTAGAATCTGCAAAAAGGTACCAGTTGTAATGGTAAATGATTAATTTGTTATTCGTCTTCACTTGTTAGCTCTGCAACTTAATGACATAACCATTGATTGAGAGGCATAAGATAGTGTGACGCTTTCTCTGTTGATAGAGGATTTGGTGATTATTAAACAATCTTTGTTGTCTATAAGCTGAGAAGTGATCAGATAAACTCTAATTGAGAGTAGTGGCTAGCTCCTAGCATACATTCAGAGAGATCCAGGATTTACCTTAAGACTCAGCACTCAGATTGCATAAAGCTGAACGGTGTGGTGGTACTACACTGCATTGTAGACATATTGAGTCATCTGTCATTTGATAGATGTGAGCGAGAGTGCCGGTCAGAAGTTATCCGAAGTGTTCTTTGAGTCCCCTTGGATGAGACACTTGTGACGATAATGAAAATACCAGAACCTTAGGTCGAGGCGCAGAGGACTTGCCTCAAAAACGCAAATATCATGTGACACTCAAACAGGTTCGACCATACTCCACGAAAAATCATCATAGAAGCCAACGCTGACTTCTCACTAGTTGGTAATTAACAGCTAAAACATTAACCAAATTTTTGAGTTCTTGTATATCACTAGATATCATCATATACTCATTTGGATCCAGGCAGGAGATGAGCCTTATCAATATATTACATTAGACCAACTAGACTGCCATCTTCGATAACTCCAGGCTACACCAGCTTGTGTCATGATCCGTGTGATAGAGATGAGTCATTTGTATTTTGCTCATCTTCTCAATGCCTCGCGAGCTACTTTTAAGTAATGCTCTCTCTCTGAGTGTATATCTTGATGTAGTTTCCTTTAGGTTAACATCTACCTGAGCATATGCGACTGGGCATTCAGATTTTAGTGCCAGCAATTCTACAAATCTTGCTTCTCCTGCGTCTGGCTGGAACTCCTGATCCTATGACACGGATGTAGAGGAAGGCATATAATTGCCGCAACAAGACTAACATTGTTCAATTTGGCTTTTCTGTCCTGAACTTTTGAGACCAGAACAAAAATAAGTAAAATAGCAGAATGTTCAAAGACACTGTTAAAATAGAGAAGGCATGGTATATTTAGAGATAATGTTAAATATCATATTAGGAGGGGTTTCTATCATTATGCAAGGAGGCTTGGCTGGTTCCTTAGTTTATATATTGTTCATTGATTAAAGATTTTCCCGTCAAATTGGTTTAGTAAAATGCTGATTGGCCAGTAGCCAGGCAGGAAGTTTAGGTGGGGCAACCAGACTAGGAGAATTCTGGGAAGAGGAAGGGCAGAGTCAGGAGTTGCCTTATGATTTCAAAACTTTCATGCCTTCAAATGTACTGGTATACCAAATTCTACTCCTTTCTCACTCCCCTATCATAATTCATTAAAAAAATGACTCTTTGAGGTCACAAAAACACTTTCAACCTTTAATTTTTCTTTAGTGAAATTTCCAAATAACTAGATGGTAAAAATGAAAATTATTAAATGTTAAATTATGTTTACTGTATATATATTTATATCTTATAAATGTGAAATTACATTAAAATATCACACATCATGAGTATGCTTCATGTTCACCAGTTTCATGTGAACATCCTGCCATCAGATTTATGCAATCCTTCGATAGGGACTTCTCACATAATAAACATAATAATCCTTCCAGTAACACCCCCTCTACTCCTGGTGGCAGCCAGATAGCATCCACTGAGCTCACCCTGTGTATCAAATGGTATGAAAACGATTTAACATGTACTGAGCTTGCTTTATAGATAAGGATTAAAAAATCTAGACACTTTAAGTATTAGGCAATAGCTACCAATATTAGAGTCAACTGAGAATGGAAATCAGATTCTATCTTAGGGTTTTAAGGAGTAGATTACCAATGCTTCTTCCAAAGACGAAAAGAGGCACATTATAGAAAGAGATAACATCATCCAAGAAGGTTTCCATGAATCTTCTTTTATGTTTTAAATCTTCTTGATATATAGAAATGCGATTATGTTAATATATTCTGCCCCAAATCACCTAGTGGCTTCCTGTGTCTCTCACAGACAGCCTGTTCACAAGTACTGGTCAAGACCCCTTAAGCTTCTGCAGTTTGGCCCCTTTATCATCCTGAGCTCACTGACAATTGCCCTCCTCTTCTGTTTGATTCACTCCATCCACTCTGGCTTCACTGTGCTTCTTAAAGGTATCACGTACTGTTTTGCATTTCCACTGCCTATCTTTCTATCCAAGGTGCTTCCCTCTTGCCACTAGAACAGGAACTAGTTTAATTTCTCCCAGATATTTGTTCAAATATTACTTTCTTCTTGCTTTGTTTTTTTTTTTACATTTTTTTATTGACTGATGATGTATACAGTGTTCTGTCTGCATGTATGCCTGTAGGCCAGAAGAGGGCGCTAGATCTCATTACAGATGGCTGTGAGCCACCATGTGGATGCTGGGAATTGAACTCGGGACCTCTGAAGAGCAGCTAATGTCTTAACCACTGAGCCATCTCTCCAGCTCTCTTCTTGGTTTTTAAATAAAGTTTTCTATTTTAAAAAAAAAAAAAAAAAAAAAAAAAGCTGCTCCCTAGTGTGTATTTCGCAATTATCAAGTATCTCCTTCTTCCTATGATAGGAATATAACAAACATTATATATACATATATGTATATGTACATATAGATATTGTTGGTTATTTTTTTCTGCTCTTTGCTCTTTTCTCTTTGGTCTTCTAAGGGCCAACCATGCAGCTCCCAAATAAATCACACACAGAGGTTTCTTCTTTCTTATGAATGCTCAGCATTGGCTTGGCTTCTTGCTATCCAGCTTTTCTTAACTTAAATTATCACATCTACCTTTTCCCTCTGGGCTTTTCCTGCTCTCTTACTTCTGTAGCTTAACTCTTACTCTGTGGCTTGCTGCGTAGCTGGGTGACTGGCCCCTAGCATCCTTCTTTCCCTGTTTCTTTGCTTCTCTCTTGCTTCCAGATTTTCTTTCTATTTATTCTCTCTGCCTGCCAACCTCGCCTTCCTATCTTTTTTTCCTGCCTTGCTATTGTCTATTCAGCTCTTTATTGGACCAATCAGTGTTCAGACAGGCAAAGTAACACAATTTCACAGAGTTAAACAGATGCAACATAAAAGAATGCAACACATCTTTGCATCGTTCAAGCAAATTTTCCACAGCATAAACAAATGTAACACATCTTAAAATAGTATTCCACAACATATAGGAATATAATATATATAAGATAGCATTATATTATCCATGTACATTTATTTTAATATTAGTTTTTATGGTATTCACATTGCTCTACTAGATTGGAGTTCCATAGTTTTGTACTAATAAGCTTATGATTTGTTTCTTTTTTTCTCTGAAGAGTGACTTTGCTTTGCTTACTTGTATATACCTAATTCCTAAAGCTGATGGTAGTAGCTCAGTAAATGTCTGTCAAATGAGTGAGTTATGATCCATGTCTCTTTCATTTTCTAAAATGTAGTCAAAGGGCTTTGAAGCTCTGACCCACTGTTTCCTAAATCTTCATTGATAATTCTTACCTGAATTTATTTTTCATCATGTCATAATTCAGGAGTCATTTAAACACAATCATTCCAAGATTATAAACATATTCTAACCATCCTTTGCTGTTTTATTTATTTAGTATTAAATGTGGTCCAATTATGTTAATTCAGCAAAGCAATGCATGATGAACATAGTATGAAATCATCATCGTATCATAGCTGCTAATATTGTGGAACAAGCACAAATTTCATAAAACTTTCATAGACACAACCAGAATTGCTAGGTTATCAGGATTTAATTTCTCCGGGTATGATAATTCCTAAAAATTTCGCTAACTAGATCTTTTATAACTGAATATTAAGCCTAAGAAATGTTTCAAAAATGTTGAAATAGGGCCCAGTAATTTCCCATTTTAAATATTATTACTAAACTGCTACTATAAACCAACGTACAGAACGGTAACCAAACATCATTCTTTTCAGGAAAGGTTTAGCATTTGTAACATGCAGTTTCCCGTAAAATAGCCATTAAGGTCTCAATTTACAGAGCTGAAAATATTGTCCATTTAAAGTAAGGTATATGGAGTAAGTATAATGAAATGTAAATGTTTTTAATGTACTTTTGTTGGTCCATTAGATGGAAATTCGTTATATTAACTCACAAATTTCTTCAAAATATTCCAGAGACTAAAAGTAATTTATTCTATAACAAATAAATTTATGAAGAAGATGTATTTTCTTTTAGTGTGTGAATGAAATACATTTATGCATCATATGCACATATATGAGGTGTATGTACACTTCTGTGTGAGTGTGCATGCATCCATGTATATGAATGTAGAGGCCTGAGGAAACATTGGAATCTTCCTCTACTGCTCTCTATCTTACCTTTGAGTCAGGTCTCTCACTGTACTTGGATCTCACCCTTTAGCACAATCTGACTGGCCACAGAGATTCACACTGCTGTGTCCATTTGCAAATGAAATGATTGTATATACTGAACATTTCTAAAAGTCCACAAAAAATGTTAGAAGTAATAAATTAATTATCTAGATCCATAAGGCACAAAATAACTACAAAATAAGTATGCAAACACCAGTAGCATTTCTGTCCATTAACAACATTCCCATTATTTGGGAAAAAAAAATAGTAACTTGAAACTGCATAGCATAATTAATAATTATAATTTGCACTTCATTAATATTCAGAGTACTTGCCAAGCATACAAGGAAGTAATGCGATTTCAACAAATGCTGGTGGAAACATACAGAACAGTAAAAGCTTACTTTAACTCAGATTATATGAAAAGGCAATACAGACAGCAAATCTACATTTTATTGTATACTATCCTCGATTAACGTATGTTTTAACAACATCAGTAATAGTCACTAATTCAACGTGTAATATCTTCTCACAATTTTCTTTAAAAATGCCACAGTTAGATAAATAAGTGGCAGGAAAGTAACATTTGCTGAATTAAAAGTATAATTTAAACACATTTTTTGAAATTTTTGCATACCTCTAATAATAATTTGCTTCAATTAATTTAAATTGAGTTAGAGAACTTGATTTTTGCATTGAGAATTATTCTTAATTTTTATTTTTTAATACTGACATTTTTAATTAAGAAATTTTTTATTCATTTTACATACCAACTACAGATTCCTCTCTTCCCTCCTCCCATCCCTCAGCCTTCTCCCCCTCAATCTACTCTTCCACCATCTGTTCCTCCTAAAAAGTAAGACCTCCCATGGGGAGTCAGGAGAACCTGGTACATTCAGTTGAGGCAGTCGGATCCCCTTCTCCTGTGTCGAGACTGTGCAAAGGTCTCCCCATAGGTAATGACTCAAAAAAGCCTGTTCATGCACCAGAATGGATCCTGATCTCACTGCCAGGGGGCTCTTAAGCAATCAAGCTACACAACTGTCTCATTATGTAGAGGCCTAGTCCAGTCCCATGAGGCTCTACAGCTGTTGGTCTAAAGTTCATGAGTTCCCACTAAGTTAGTTTGGTTGATCAAATGCATTCTATTTAATTTACATCAATATTTCAAAAGCAAAGTCATAAGTGTCAATGTTTCACCAGGTTTGAAATATTTCATGCATGCAAAAAGCAATCAACACTACATGAAAATTTTTACAGCTAAAGTCTTTAAGATTTCTCTTATTGCTGTGATTATTAAAAATTTAGTAATTGATTAACAAAATCTTATAAAAATAATCAAGATTTCTTCTATTGTAATCACTAACAGAAACTTGCCCCAAAGTTTGGGAAGCTAGTTAACAGTGGTATTCTTCTATGTTACAATGAAAATTAACTACATGAGTTTTTTTTTATTTCCTTCCCCCTTAAAATTGCATAAATTAACTGTAGATTTGTTGGAACCTGACTTCACCCCAAATTAAAGGTAATCCTACACATAGTAAAATGTTGAATATTACTTAATCAAATGAATTAACTTTGAGAACATATTATAAAAATAATTACAAGCTACATAAATTAGTTCAATTTTTATATATTAATGATAAATTACAATAATAAATTATCTTTAGATTTCAGAATGGCTAAAACAATTAATCAAAAGCTCATACTGGTGAGGATATAGAGTAAGGGGAACACTCATCCATTGTGATGGAGTGCAAACTGTTCAGCCACCATGGAAATCTGTATGGCAGTTCCTCAGAAGATGTAGTCAGTCCACCTCAAGATCTAGCTATACCACTCCTGGGTATATACACAAAGGATACTTATCTTACAACAGAGATACTGTTCAACCATGTTCATCACTGCTCTATTCATAATAGCCAGGAATTGGAAACAACCTAAATGTCTCTCACACATGCTATGTTACACAGAGGTGTCTCCAAGCTGTGTACTATGCTGTGTGTTGGATGTAGTTTTTGCTAGTTAAAAAAAAAATAATAAAGAAAGAGAACATGATACAGTTACACAAGGAATATTACTCATCTGTTAAAAAAATAAATCTGTAGGTAAATGATGAACTGGAAAAAAATATCATCCTGAGTGAGATAACCCATATCCAGAAGACAAATATGGTGTGTATTCCCTTATATGGGGATATTAAGTCAATGATAATAAAACTACCAACCACAGATCCACAGGTGTTAGGTATAAGAAAGGACTTGGAGTGGCCAAGAGATCTCCCTAGGAAAGGTAAATAAACACATATGGATGAATTTGCAGAGGTGGGGGACTAAAATGAGTATTAAGTAGAAAGAGGGAGTTGAGATGGGGTGAGGAGGGAATATGGTGAGACAGCAAAAATTAAAGGCATTTGAGAGGTAGGATGGAAGCCTAACACAGTAGAAGCTTTCTAATACATATATTCACATACACACACACACACACACACACACACACACACACACACACACACACATATGAAGATGATGTAAATGAAGTCATGAAATAATGAGTGTATAAAGCCCAACCGGCCACCTGTTGCTACCAACCAAAGCTTCCAATATGGGATTGGGTTATATCATATTGAGTTGTTGACTAATGGGATCATGGGAATCCCCAAACAATCCAGTCTATTGTTAACACCATACACTGCTCTCACAAACTGATAGCTATGCCTCATTACTGAAGACAGCACCTACACAACTCATTGAACATGAAGAAATCGAGCTGCTGCCTATATAGAATCTTAACCCCAATGTGCTAGTGTCGTTGATACAAAGATTTACTTTGCATGCTCCAAAAAGAGAAAAGTAAAACACCAAGCCATCCCACAAACCTTTTGATTTACAATGCTATACATATTGCTAGTACATGGTGGCACAAAGCTTGAGGGAGTAACCAACCAATATCTGATTTGACTTAAGGCCCAGTCCATGAGATGGAATCCATGCCCAGTACTCCTCGGGTGACCAATAACTTGAGGCTAAATACCCTAGGACGTAGGTTAAAATAAACACTCTAGTCAAAAAAAAAAAAAAAAAAAGACAAAACAGCAATAAAATGACAGAGTACAGCCAAATACTGCCGGCCTAAAAAAGAAAGATACATAGCAATAAAATGACTTCTGATAACAATCTGTTGCTGTGGATATCACTCTATATAAATAAACTGCTGATTGATCAGTAGCCAGGCAGGAAAAGTGAGATGTAAGTACCAGTAAGCCACAAGTCTTGTGGCAACTTATAGACTAATAGATATGGGTTATTTTAAACATAAGAACTAGATAACAAGAAGCCTGCTGTGGCCATACAGTTTGTAAGCTATATAAGTCTCTGTGTGTTTTACTTGGTTGGGGATTGGCGGGTGAGAGAGATTTGTCCTGACCATGGGCCAGGCAGGACTGGAGAAAAACTCCAGCTACAAATGGCAACCCAACGTGGGGCAAGAACCCCTCAACCCTGAGATTAAGAGCCTCATGCTCTACTGACTGAGCTAGCCAGGCGGTGGTGGTGCATGCCTTTAATTCCAGCACTCAGGAGGCAGAGGCAGGTGAATCTCTGTGAGTTTGAGGCCAACCTGGTCTCCAAAGTGAATTCCAGGACAGGCACAAAGCTACACAGAGACCCTCTTGAATGCTCTCTTCAGAGTTCATTTCAACTTTCCCTTACAGTGTTTGTTGACTATTGGTCTTGTGCCTACCTCTTAACAGTTTAAAATAGAAGAACTGGATAACAAGAAGCCACAATGGTGCCTAATGGCTCGTTTCCACCTTTAACCTGAGAATATTTAATAAGCAATTCTAAATGGAACCAAAACCAGGTTCCTGCTTCATGTCTCATACAGGCAGCTCGACACCTCACATTCAGGTTTGAGACACTCTATGGCAGGTTCATGGAATGCGTTTGGGCTTGAACTATGCTATGTTACACAGAGGTATCTCCAAGCTGCACACTATACTGTGTGTTAGATATAGTTTTTGCTAGTTAAAAAAAAAAAAAGAAAGAAAGAAAGAGGTTTCTGGGCTACATGCTGCTTTGATAAATTCATAGACCCACTGTTTCTGAGAGTTGATGGCTTCCAGAGCCGGCAGTAAATGTACCACCACCATGTTGGGAAGCTGAGGTGGGCAGACCCATGAGCTACCAGCCACAGCGGCCATTTCAGTCTTACAAATGTTGCAGCTTAAAGCAATAGTTACACAATAAGGCAGATTCAGATGGAATAAGACTTTAAATGCTTTACAATCTATGTAAAATGAACATAGGCTTGTAAGAGAGAGAAAAAGGAATATATGCAGTTATATAAAGAAACATAGATTTAAGAAAATAAAGTCTTAAAGAAAAAGTAAAAATAATGTATAAAAACAGGCCATGTAAAGATGGATATTACACGGAGAATCTGAGTTGTGTTGTCTTTGGGATTTTTAACTGTAGAAAAACATTTGATTGTAAAAGCTGTTGAGTTAAGCCAATATGGATATGTAAAGGTACCTTGACTTCAAAATTTGGATGTAAGGATATGTTGCTTGGAAAGGAGGCTCTGTTTTTGTTTCCACAGAAAGTCAGAGGCTATGGATTTGTTCCAGATTAAGATACATCAGGTTTGACCAGCCGAGACCCCCTGAAAGGTCTCCAATGACACCATAGCCCAGATGATCCAACATCCAGAATAGTTTCAAGGCAACTGACTCAGACAATACAGCCTCATGGACTACTCCATAATCCTAAAATTTTCTTTGTATCCCCATAAGATACAGTGCTCCCATCCAGCAGGAAGTAGCATGAGAAACTATACCCAAAATTCCCAAATATACCAAACTGGCTTTGGAGATGTAATTGGCTCACTCCTTCTCTAAACCTAGGCATATTGCTAAAAGAAAAGGTTAAGAGATTCTTGTGTCTCAAATCAGAAGAGTCCTCTGGTGTGGGACAGAGAAAAACCAATATTTTTATTTAAAACAGGTTGATTATAAATACAATCTGTTTTTAAAGAACAAAAGGGAACAGTATAGATAATGATAAGATAAAGGGGTAGATTACTGAACCTACTTTTAAAGAGCAACTTGTTTAAAATGTTTTACATTGCTATGGAGTTTAGTTTATTGATACAAATTTAAAGTTAATTTTCTTATACTATATGTGTATTTTTACTGTTGTTTAAGGTATTATGTTTATACAACTCATTTAAATTGTAATGAAACAATTAGTCTTCTATGATAGTCAAACTTATAGTCATGTTAAGTTTTCTAGGTATACATAGATATATTTCAGATAGATAGGCAATCTTCAAATACTTCAAAGACCTACAGAATATGGCATTTAAAATGTTTTAAAAAATTTGGACTTTCTGGATAATTAGACATATCTGCTCCTGGCAGCACTGATTTACTTCAGAAAAGAGGATGGGCATTGAAGACACCCCATATGGAGTTTATCTTCTTCTTGCAAAAAATAGCCATTTGGGCAAGAAACTGTTCTTGCCTGGACTGCTTGATTGACTAGACATGAAGTACCCATAGAAAGGTGACCACTGAACTTTGCTTGGCAAAATGGTCCTTCAGGTTCCTGCTTCACAGAGGAAACTGCCAGACATTCTACAGGACACAGAGAGAAGTGACTGAGAGACTCTAGGCCTGTGGGATAAAAAACAGATGCCCCAACTTTACAGAAAACATTAGGTGACTGTCCAGGCTGCCAGCTGTCTCTGTCTACCCTGCAAGACTCCTGAAAGTTGCTTGCATCCTTCTCCCATTTCTCAGGTAATATTATGTCCTTCTGGGGTCTTTGATATAGTTGAAGACTAGATAGGTATAATTTTCCTTAGTAATGATAAAAGGTAAGTTAGATATGAGACCTTAGACTCACAAATATAAGATAGATAGGATGTCTTCTTTAACATTGTATCTGTAATTCTTGCTTGATAATTGTTTTGTTATATGTAATTTTACTATGTTAAAGTTAAAACCTTCCTTTTTGAAAAAAAAAAGAAAAGGGGAAGTACTATGGATATCACTCTGCATAAATAAAATGCTGATTGGCCAGTAGCCAGGCAGGAAGTATAGGCAGAACAAGCAGAGAAGAGAATTCTGGGAACAGGAAAGCTGAGTCAGGAGACGCTGCCAGCTGCCACCATGAAAAGTGAGATGTAAGGTACGGTAAGCCACAAGCCACATGGCATCTTATAGACTAATAGATATGGGTTAATTTAAAATATAAGAACTAGATAACAAGAAGCCTGTTGCCGCATACAGTTTGTAAGCAATATAAGTGTCTGTGTGTTTACTTGGTTGGGGACTGGCGGGTGAGAGAGACTTGTCCTGCCGTGGGCCAGGTAGGACTGAAGAAACTCCAGCTACAACCTGTTATAAGATAGATCAGTCCTTACTTATACATTATCAGAGAAATTTCCTTCTGAAGCAGTTGAGAACAAATACAGAGACCCACAGTCACACATTAGCCAGAGAGTGAGACCTAGACACTCACCTCTAAATGAGATGTCTCTCTAAATCCTTCTACTCAGGTCTCAGGGATCCCCACTGAAGAGAAAGTGGAAAGAATGTAAGAGACAGAGGAAATGGAGGGTGCCAAGAAAACAAGAACTCTAAATCAACATGATCTCCACACACATGAACTCACAGACACTGAAGCAGCAAGCACATGGCTTGAACAGGTCTGCATCAAATAGGGTCCTAAGATGAAAGATGAAGGCTCTATCCTGAACCGAGAAGCAATCTCAATAGATAGCTACTATCCATGAAAATTTAGTTTTCTCCAAGGAAGCCTCACTGGGAAAACAAACTACCCTTAAGTATAGGCTGCATTCTCAGCAATAGTTGGCTAACAGAAAGCCAATTCAATGGCATCTTTGGAGGACATGTCAGGGATTTTCCTTTTTTAAAAATTTTTATTTATTTTTAAATCGTATTTACATTTTTAGTTTCTTCTCTCTTTTTACCCTACGGGTCCTTTGTATATACATAATGGCTTCAAGTTTAGTGTTTATGTGGGATTCCTAAATGCATGAACAAGTGGATCTCTGTTTCCTGTGCCTTCTCTTGATTTCTTTTCCTTCTGCTTGTTTGTTCTATTCTAATGTATTAGTTTTTGTTTTATTGTATTACATTTTATTTCGTTATCTTTTAGAAGCCATTTGTTTTCTAATGAGAGACAGGAAAGGAGAGGATCTGGAAGGGAGTTGGTGGGGAACTGGAAGAGTGGAAGGAGGGGAACCATAATTAGGATATATTATATGAGAAAAAATCTCTTTTCAATAAAAGAAAAATATCTCCATAGCCAACTTCCATTCAGTTCGAGCATCATAAAGAATCATAGAAGACAACAGGAAGTCAGAGGTGTCTCAGCTCATTTCTGTAAGAGAGCATTGCTGCTGACAATCAAACAAAACATATGGTGAAAACATACTGAAAAAATATATTAAAAAACGTCTGTTTTTCTTTCTTTTCTTGTACTAATGGAATATTTAATAACAGTATATTTTAAATTTTACTGTTTTATATACATGTACATTCTTCTTCATAAACTTGATTCTGGAGGGTATCTGTTCTGGTTAATTTGTCAGCTTGATACAAGCAATAGTCATCTGGAAAAGAGAACCTCAACTGAGGAAATGTTTCCATCAGATTGACCTGTAGACAATCGTACAGGGCATTTTCTTGATTGACATTATGTGGGCAAACCCAGCTTGCTGTGTGCAGTGCCACCCTGGGCAGATGTCTTGGCTTATATTAAAAGAAAGCTAAGCAAGTCAGGCAATTGCAAACCAGTAAGCAACATTCCCCCATGGCTTCTACTTCAATTCCTCCTTCCAGGTCCCTGACCTGACTTCCCTTCATAACGTACTATAAGGTGTAAGATGAAATAAACCTTTCATTCCTCCCCCAAATTACATATCTTGTTGTTAAACCATTTGAAAGACTATAATGCTATTTCTTTACTGGAAAGCCAACATGTTTAAAAGAACAATGAAAATCTCTCCTACAAAATAAGAAAAGAATATATTCCCGTCACTGAAAAATGCAGATAAATATTCTTATCATGAAAACGTTACATTTAATGCAATTTTAATGGAAGCACAGTGAGCAAAATTGTCATTACTTTTAAAACTATAAAACAGAATTTATATAAATACATATGTACATTTCCATGTATATACCAATGCTGAGTATCCCAGTGAATATTACATATACTAGCAAAGTCTCCACCACTGACCACATCCCATTTCGTGAATTTATATACTGAACATCTTTGTTTCAAATGCTTTGTATATCCTGCTCATTTAAGCATAGCAACTTGTGACAATATTGACAATATGAAGAAATATACAATTTTCTAACACATAGAATGAATGAGAAAAATTTAGATATATATTTTGTCTTTGGTATTTAAAAATGAATTTTGTACATCTTAACATTGTTTCTGTGGATAATTTAATTCTAATTAACAAAGGAAAATGCTTGAAAATAAAGTGTCTAATAATTTGGTCTAGGATATTTGTGTTAAGAAATTTTTGCTGTTTACCACACTGTTCTTTACTTTTATATTCATTTAATATGTATATCATATACATTATAATATTATATGCATATTATATACATTATATAGATGCATTTTTAAAAATTTCTCATTTCTAGACATTTTCAGTATTGTCTTCTTCTGTTCATAAGAATAACCAATATATACAGGGCTGGAGAGATGGCTCAGACGTTAAGAGCACCGACTGCTCTTCCAGAGGTCCTGAGTTCAATTCCAGCACCCACATGGTGGCTCATAACCATCTGTAATGAAATCTGGCACCTCTTCTGTATACATAATAAATAAATAAACCTTTAAAAAAAAGAATAACCAATATATACACACAGACATGATAATGTTATATTATATTATATCATATCATCATATTATATTATATTATATTATATTATATTATATTATATTATATTATATTATATAGTTTGTTATATGTAATCAAAAGACTAAAATTAGCTTGGAATAATGAAGCAGCCTATATTAGATTCATCACAGAGTTAGCAATTATATGATGATTTTTGCATTAATGTTGGTACAGTGACATTGTTCAAAGTATCTTCTAACAGAAGAACAATTTCTAGCCTGGTTAGGCTGTTGGCTTGAGACCAGGCAACAATGAGTTTCTAACATTATTTACTCTATTTGGGCTTAAGTGGCTTCACTCAGTCCCCATATGCCAGCTCTTTAGATTAGTCTGAAGAAAAGGCTCTTGGGACAGTTCCTGGAAATGTGGCATAAGAGAGAATGTTAGTTATGCAGGGCATTCACAAATGTATGCAGTGCCACTCAGTAACATCTACAAAGGGCCCATTTTATAAATTGTCAAAGAAGCCATTGTGGCAGAATGATACCAGAGAAAAGCTGTCAGTCCTATTATTAAATTGACATTCCACACATGCTGCTTGCAGTTGAAGACCCTTAATGAACTTACTCTCCTTCCTTTTTGCTCTCTTCTTTCTTATCTGCTCTTCAAATAGGCATCAGTTGATGATGTATAAAACTGTTGGCAAATGAATTCTATAAGAGACCATCCCGTGGGCACATTGACAGCTCTTCAAAGAACCTTGGAAAGTATCGTCATGATATGTTTGTTGCTCAAGTACTCAACAGTGATTGTAACAGAAACTACGACATCTCCCAGGTACTGCCAATCAAGTATTTGGAGGTTAAAAACAACAACAATAAAAATGTGTGCTTAACAATACATAGTTCTGCAATCTTATTTGTTAAAGGAAAAAAAGCAACAATGCCTTGGATGTCAGACACTGTGGAGCTTGACATCCAGCCTGGGATGCTTTTGACAATGAAGAGTAAAAGGCTTTAGTCCGAAGTGAAGGATGAGACACAAGCTGGCTGTTAATTTCTTGGGATCTCCATTGTGGTCCTAGCCACTGGAGTTACTTGTGCTAATAACCCTTCAAGGAAGGGAGTGCCTGCCATTCTTGTTAATTTGCATAATGCTATTCTTATTGCTGTATATTCCTGAGCTTGAATATATCAGGTAGACAGTCTTTTCACCCTGCCTGCTGGGAGGTGTCTATGAAGATGACAAGCAAGCAGACATGGCTTTTGTTCTCAGGATGGTCCTGTTGGGGATATCCAGTGACTGACAGCTGCTGGGATGGAGGAAAAGGAGATTTTTACATCTGTTTACTGCCTGCCAGTTTCCTCGTGCCCTCCCATCCTGACTATTGTCATTCATGGAAGAGCTAAACTCCCTACCCTTCCAAAGCAGATGCCAAAGAAAGGCAGAGCTAAAGGACTAGAAGTGATCACTATGACAGAAATAAAATGTGGGTCATACTTATTGCATGGTGGAATGATGGAATAGTCTCACAGCTAGAGTATCGCATCCTTAACATTCTTCATTGTTACATTTCATCCATTGTTGCTTTCGGGATGAAACAGAAATCTTAAGTACTATATATTCTCAATATGAAATCAATTTTAAAATGTTCAAATTGTATCTAGACTGATTTGCTTTAACCCACGTATGTCTTTTTACAGACCACATTACTATATATTTTTGTATTGTAGCAATAAATTTGTCTGAATAGGATGGAGATTTCTGTAGCAGTGTACAAAAAAGACTTACCTACATTCGTCTGTTTTCAATTAGTATCCTCTTTTTGTTTTCTTTACTGCTTGACACTCGATTTCATAATCTTGCTGGACCATCATGTAGTGATGTCTCATTTCAAATCAGAAGGAGTAATAGAATTTGAGGCTTATACAAAATGTTGGCTGAGAAGAGATATTACAGACTTACTTGAATGAAGAAACCAAATTGATGGAATTTCTGTGCCCACTGTGTTATCTAAAACTTTCAGAAAAACGTTTTTCTGTAGTATATAATTTACTCAATGTGAGTGGGGTTTGCAGTGCATTGAAAAGACTTTTCTATCACTTGCCGGCTTTAGAATGATGAGATTTTTAAGTCCTTTGATCCAAAGGCAATTTTTTTATAGTCAATATTACAACAAATATACTTCTTAGTTCAAAATGGATTGAGTTATGCATAGGCTGTAGAAATAAATCGGTGTTTTTGAATATGGCTTCATGTACTAAGTGAATCTAAAGCTTTGAAATATATGTTAACTAAATATGTTTAGGAGCCTCAAATCTAGTATATCAAATTTGTTTTTTAAATGAACTAACTATACATGTCCATACATGAACTGACTATACATGTAACATATACATATACATACATTACATAAATATTGTTAGTTTATATGCACACACACATGTATTCATTTTCTTTCATGTCATCCAACAATAAAATAACTGGAAAATGCATATTCTCACTAAGAATTTAAATCTTTGCCGGGCAGTGGTGGTGCACACCTTTAATCCCAGCACTGGGGAGGCAGAGCCAGGCGGATCTCTGTGAGTTTGAGGCCAGCCTGGGCTACCAAGTGAGTTCCAGGAAGGCGCAAAGCTACACAGAGAAACCCTGTCTCAAAAAACAAAAAACAAAAACAACAAAAAAAGAATTTAAATCTTCAATATGTTAAAACAAGTTTGATTTCTCCCTTCTACTTCTCAGAGCATTATAGTTTTGATAGAACTAATACATGCCATGATGAGACAAAATAAGACAACTGACATAAGGAAATCAAGCTAGAACTGAGCTGAGATCTTCTTTCCTGCTGGCTAGCATCAATCCTTCCAGCCTTACTAGGATACAAAGGACCGTTCCATTTTGTAAAAGCTCTTCCATTTTGGTTGAACCGTGACAATCCTTAAAACTACAATAATTAGATTCCTAGACATAAACTAACTTGTTTCTCTAGATTCTTGTTTCCCCTTACCTGTGGAACCAAGGAATGGCCAATTAAGAAAGATGGGTATTTATCACCAACTTTCTTTAACTGTATATATGAATGAATTCAGTAAAAGAATAAAATAAATAAATAAATAAATAAATAAAATAGGAAAGAATCAAGAAAATTAACAATATTGTTAGAGTGTTTCGTTTCTGTTTTTGTTGTTTACTCTCTAGACACAAAAATTCTTCAGAATTATCATTGAGAAATGTTTATGCTTATGTCTAAACAAAACATAAGCTTGAAAAATGGTTTAGCAGTTAAAAGTACTTGTTCGGGCTAGAGAGATGGCTCAGAGGTTAAGAGCACTGGCTGCTCTCTCCAGAGGTCCTGAGTTCAATTCCCAGCAACCACATGGTGGCTCACAACCATCTGTAATGTTGCCCTTTTTCTGACCTGCAGGCAAAACATGCTGTATACATAATAAATAAATAAATCTTAAAAAAAAAAGAGAGAGAGAGTACTTGCTCTTCCAATGGACTCAGGTTCCATTATTACCAGCACATGAATGGTAGCTCACAACCATCAAGTTCCAGGGAATATGACACTGTTTTCTGGACTCTACAGACACTGTGCATGCATGGGCTGCACATACAAACATGCAGGAAAAATCACTCACACCCATAAAATAAAGTTACATAAATAAAACTTTTAAAAAGAAAACAAGAATAACCTCTAAAGCAGAATCGTCTGTCCAGTTCTATGTCTACATCACTAGAAACACAATGTATTTGTGACTAGATCAGGAAATCCTACATTGTTCATTTTACACAACACATATTAACATCGGCACAAACTTAGTGAATGCAATTATGAAGTTATATGGCAGAGAGTTCTTTAATTATTTTAGCATGCTTGTCTATATAATTTTCAAAAATTTGCATGTCAAATTTATACAATACTTTATTCAATCACCTGTTTTTTCAGTGAAGGAACAATGATATAATACTCTTGTATTACTAGGATAGAGCAACACAACAACAACAAAAAATAACTTAGCATCACATGGAGCTTACAGTGCAGAACAAGGGGCAGTAATTAACAGATGGATAAATTCTATCATTATCAGACAATAGTGAGGAAAATAAAACTTGAGTAAAAACAGTGACTTTAGGTGAAGTGGTCCATGAAAAACATATTCAAGAAGGTAAAACTGAAGAATTGAGCCACGTAGATAATAGGTAAAATTATCTAATTTATAGATAATTTTTAAAATTATCTATTATGCATGTCTAGGAGAGGTGAGAGCCTGTGAGCACTCTCTGAGGCACAAGTCTACCTATGATAATTCAGTTAGAGTGGGGTTGCAGTTGCAAAAATAAGACCAAAGATAAGTGAACAACAAAAATAAATCAGACCCAGTGCCTTATGCCTACAAGAGCTTATCTTAAAATTAATAATAGCTAACTTCAAGCCACTTTATCTTAACCAACCATATAAAAGAGAAAGGATCATAGGGGATAAATCCTTGTCATTATAGAAGCTCATGATACTCATTTCCATCCTTCATTTCTTCCCCTGGAATCCCTACTTCATGAAGACCATGGCTAACCAAGACAGATAGTTTGAGACAGTTATTGAAGCATAATTGGATATAATTGATCTCTACTCCAAGAATTCCAAGACATTTCCAAATGTAACATAAATGTGAATTTTATATTAGATGGATATAAAATCTTGTGAATTTGTATATTCTAGATGGGATATGCTGACATTTCAGAAACAGCTCTATATTAATGTTCATCAAATACAATATTCATGAGGATTCCAGGACTCTGTCAAAATTCACAGATTAACCTAGGGCATTTTTAATCATGGGTCATTGTCCACATGGGGTTGGGAAGCTGAATGTGAGGGTCATGAAAATCTATAAATAGTAAAAGTTTTCTGAACAGAATATGACCAAAAATTAATTCAAAATCAAGTGCATAACAAGTCCAAGATGCTTCTGGCACTCTTTGCCCAGGTCACATGATATAACCTCACTTCAGCCCTGGTTCTAAACATACTACATGTATATTTCACTCTTGTGTGCTAGACTTACTATACATATACAAGACTTTCTGTACAGAAACTGAGTTTTAATTAAAGGAAACAGAGAATATATTTTATATCACCATTGTAGATGTAACCAACCATCTTATTAAATAGAAACACAGAAACAATGTAAAGAGAAAGCCGAGAGGTTCAAGCTCAGAGCTAAATCTCACCCTTCCTCCTGCTGTCCCAGCTTCTCGAAAAGAGATACTTCCTGTCGGTTCGTTTTTTATAGTATGTTGTTCTGCCTTTCTCATTGGTTGTAAACCCAACACATGAACTGTCTGAATGTCTAGGTCTTAAAGGCATATATGTCCAATGCTGACTTATCCTGAACACACAGAGATCTTATGGATTATGTTCCACCACCACCACCACCACACCACCCATCACCACCACCACCACCACACTCTTGCTATGGCTCTAATAGCTTTGACCCCCAGACAACTATTTATTAACATACAATTCAAAATAATAATTCTGTACAATTAGATTACCACCACACACCATCTCCTCAGGATATATGAAATTAGTAAATGTTTGGATTAGATTGGATTTTTAAAAAGTCATTTGAGTTGCTGACTGAAATAGATAGAATTTCCAACAATATCTGAAATGGCTCTTCTGTCATTTGTATTATGTAGCTGTGCAAAGCAGGGTTCTCGGCACTAAAGATTAAAAAATCAAAATGTAGCCGGGCGGTGGTGGCGCAGGCTTTAATCCAGCACTTGGGAGGCAGAGGCAGGCGGATCTTTTGAGTTCAAGGCCAGCCTGGTCTACAGAGCGAGAGCCAGGAAAGGCGCAAAGCTACACAGAGAAATCCTGTCTCGAAAAACCTAAAAAGAAAAAAGAAAGAAAACTTTCATTTTAAAACACTTTGGTATTCATGTCATTTTACCATTTAGTAAAACAAAAGCAAAGAGGAATACTAATGAGATGCGTGTGTTTGCATCTTTGTTTCTTTTTAGATAAAGAACTAAGCCTTGATGTCTTTAAATAAAGAAGACAGTATCGATTTTCAAAGTTGGTCAACATTTTTGATTTTTTTTCCCCATTAGCTCCTTGAGAATTTCATACCATGTGGTTAGATCATAGTTGTTAACTCCCCTTCCTGCTACTCCTAAGTCCTCTAAGACCCACTGCCTCTGCCCCCTACCCACCCAGCTTCGTATCCTCACCCTTTTTTTTTCAAGACCAAATTGTGCTGCTCAAATATGCTTGATGTGTGGTCTTCCACTGGGAGCATGGTTGACTTACCAGTGGCTACACTCTTAGAAGAAACTGATCCTGCCTTTCCCAGCAGCTGACAGTTATCAATAGCTCCACAGAGATTGTTTGCCCAACTGCCCTCTCCACATTGGGTTTTGGTCTGGCTCTGGCTTTCACAAGATTTGGGCATGCTGTTTCAACCACTGTGAGTTAAGCTGCCCTGCTGTGTCCGGAAGATGATGTTTCCAGTTGTCATTCATTGCTTCTGGCTCTTATACTCTTTCTGCCCCAACTTCTTCAATGATCTCTAAACCTTGGGAGGGTTTCCTGCGCCTTTCCTGGATCTTGCTCTGTAGACCAGGCTGGCCTTGAACTACAAAGATCCGCCTACCTCTGCCTCCTGAGTGCTGGATTAAAGGCGTGCGCCACCATCGGCCCAGAAATGAGTCATCAGTAAGCGTTCAACTTTTGTATCAGTTTTAAACACCAATATCCTGCAGTTATGCTGAAGTTCCTTAATCAAAAAGCAGTCATAAATGGGAAAAGCTTTAAAAGCTCTGGACTGAAATATAATAAAAAAATAATAATAATGAAGGCCTATAAAACAGACTGAATTCATATACAGAGCCAAAGGGCAAGCAGCCATTTAAGGCAAACAATGATCTTGTTCATTACTGAGTGACAACATCAAGAGCCTGAAGACTTCAATAGAAAGAATATTGATTAAAAGAAGCTTTCCCTGTTATCTGTGCAGTTCATTGATGTTGTGATTCAATTTCTTTTGCCGTGTATTGATAATAGCTTTAATAATGATTAAATATGTTAGTATATGCAATAAATTTAAAATAAATGGCAAAGAAATACAATGTAATTACTCCTTACTTTGTAGCACATTACCTTTTCTCTTTATGTAGGACATCCACTCTTGTGTGTTTATCTTCAGCACTGTTATGTAATAGTGTCTAGTTCAAGAGATTACCAAAAGAATGAACTCACTAACTTAGTGGGACTGAAGACTTAGAAACTATCATAGTCTTTTTTGCTACAGCAACATCTTTTAGACTTCAATGTATAAAGAACAAAATGTAATTTTTTTAAATATTTTAAATATTTCTAAGAGTACAAGCAGATGAGGGTCTGTTCTTCATGGAGAGGGCCTTCTGTGTGTCTTGTATAGTGCCTCCAATGTGTCTTCATGGGGTGGCAGTTCTGAGAAGCCTTCATAAGAGAGTTGAGCATATTTCCCAAGGATGGAGTCCTCATGACTTAATCTTATTTTCCAAGTGACTGTGAAAGTTTTATTCTTGCATGGAGAATGAAATCTCAACATGAAGCTTGGAAGGACCCAATCTTCCAAACCATCCCAGCAAGTGAGATTTGAGTTTATACCTTGAGAGAATACTGTAGAAATAGGATGAGGGGTTTGAACATCCTTTAGAAGAAAGCTTCTCCTGGGGGGGGGGGGGGCTATGGAGAGATGGCTCAGAGGTTAAAGGTCCTGAGTTCAATTTCCAGCAACACAATGGTGGCTCACAACCATCTATAATGAGATCTGTTGTGCAGTCAGAACACTCTATAGACAATAAATAAATTAAATATTAAAAAAGAAAGAAAGAAGCTTCTCCTGGAATATGCAGACAGCAGGAGATCGGCACCAGTAAATCAGAGGAAGTGAAGAGGAAGAAAGCACCAGTGGAATCAAAGAAAGATAAAGACCAGGACACAGGGACCTTGGGGGTTACATTAAGGACTCTACTCTGAAAAGGAGATGGACATACTAAAGGCTGGAGAATAGTTATATGATTTTCTTGGGTTTCAAAAAGTAATATTTTGACTTTGACTTTGAGAATAAGACAAAGCAAGCCATGCCTGGATGAAGGCAAGAAAATCCAGGGAGAGATAGCAGTAGGGACAGAGAGAATAAAGATCTTTTTAAATACGCTGCATGAAACAAATATTAGGAGGGCAAATATTTGAAGCTGAGCACACTAACACATGTCTTTTAATGCCTGCATTTATTTAGGGAGTAAAAGCTGGGGGATTTCAAATCCAAGGACACCCTACGTTACAAAGTAAGGGACTTTCACTAAGTAAAAAATAAAGTTAAATAAATAAATTAAACTGCAGAGATGCTGTAGAAATAAATGCAGGGAGCAAAAATGGCCAGGAAATGGGAAAACAAAATTTTGTTTACCAACATGACTATCGTTGGAAGCATTGACTATAGTAGTCAGCAGAATACCAAGCTAAAGAAAGATCCACTTGAAATGAATCAAGAAACAATGTCAGAAGGGGAGTTGGAAGAAAGTATCATAGATTGAGACTGACAAAGATGATCCCTTATAGAGGACACAGGTGAGAAGAACATGCTTTAAAGTGTGCACAAAAGGGAAGAAGGGATGCTAGAGATGCACTTACATTCTTTGACACAGTCTACTGAGCAAAACTAGTCACGTGGTCTCAGCTAAGTACAAGAGAGTAAAAAGCCCTTGGGAGAAAAAAGGCCCTTGGAAGGCAGCAAAAATCCCCTAGACACTGGTACATGAAAAGATTATGATAGACAGGTATAGGTAATTCACTTCCTGCTCTGATGCTAAAGTCAGCCTTTTACTTGCAAATTTTCCCTGTGCTTGGCTTACTAAGACTCCTGTGAGTCAAGTGAAAATATATAAAGTGCATCTTAATTTTGAGAAAGGAAATGGAGTAAGAATCACAGTGGTTCATCTGAACTTTAACCTGCACTGCAAATGTCTTAATAAAAGAAACACTTTCTTTTCTTTCTAACCCTTGCTAACTTCTCCATGTCTTGTGCTTCTGGCTTTATTACACTGTAGCTCAGATGCACTTGCTGGTTTTCATGTTCACCCATCCTAGCCCCACACCTCAAAACTCAGCATCCATTGGGCTATTTCTGTTTTATTTTGTTTGTCTGTTGTTTTTGAAATAGTTCTCACATAGCCTAGGCTAGCGTCACATTGCAACTGAAAATTCAGTGTGACTATAACTGCAGGAGTTTACCTATATTCCTCACTACTCATACCACAGCCATGATCAGACTGTAATCAGAACCCCAAGAATTCACAGGCCTGCTCTACATAATTTATGATCCATGCATCCTTTAGCCCGTAAAGGTTGGAACCATGAAAATTTGGCTTTTGCACTCCATCATTAAAATTTTATTAATAAACTTTAATAAATTAATAAAGATTCCTTGAATGGATGACTATTTATTTGCCTTTGTTTTGCCGTGTTTAATCTTTTGGTTTTTCATGACATGTAGATTTTTCTTAATCCAACTGTTTTGATTTCTACAGGACCAGTGTGAGATGTTGTATCAAATGTTATCTTATATTCCCCAGCATGACCAGTGCTCTGAGCATCCATTTTTTCTTTTGTTAAGTCTAATGCCTCTTTGAATAATTAGTATTTAAACCATTAAAATCTTTCTCTTGGCAAATTACCAAGATAATAATAAAACCACAAAATGTCTTTTCTCCTGTGCCTTAATAAAATACAATTAAAATTTAATAAAGCTCTGAATTTCCATTTTATCAAATTCTGCACATCCTGAGGGAGGTAGCACCAGTGTTACAACTAGACCAATTAAATAGACAGTTGCAGTTAAACTCTTTAATCCACATAAAGGTGAGCATAATTCTGTGCTTAACATTCCAGAATTGCTCATAGTGTTTTGAACAGAATGTCCATTTTTATTCAGTCCTGTCTGTGTTACAAAGAGTTCTTACTGATTATGCTTGCTAATCTAATAATGATGCTGTTTCTACCATGCTTCCTATGTTGTCCATTTTTCTTCTAGATAATTAATAAGCTAAAGCCAGTATTGTAAACTGTATCTCCCCTCACATAATTTAACACCATTGTTGCCACAGAGCAGAATATTAAATAAATAAATAAAAGAGGGAAAAGACTATATATTTCTAATTACAAAAGACTTTTTTTTCAAATATCGAAAATATCCATGAAAGATTTTTTGCAAAATCATGCAAATATTTGTTTTTTATAAAATGTGGGAAAATATGTTGCTGAAAAACAAGTTATCTTTCTTTTGGCATCACTCCAAAAATAATCAAAGACTGAAAAGTCATAGGCTTCTTTGTCAGATATTTTGGGACATTGTCTTGTGCCTGTAAGTTGCTTTCATAAACACATATATTTACATAAGTTTTAATTCTTGCTAGGTTTTTAAATCCTAAAATGTATAAATTGCACCTGAAACTGCAGAAACAATTTGGGATCATTCCTTCTCTCTACACTAGCTGGTGGTTCCTGAGGAAGGAAGTACATATGTTGTGGGTTGTTTTGACTAACCACGGGATAGACCTGACCACTGCTTAAAAAGACATTTAAAATTCTACTTGAAGGATAGGTTTCATATTTCAAGCTCAATAAATCATGGTTACAGTTCCCAATGTAGCCATTTATCTGGGACTTAAAAGAACCAGCAAAAAAATCCAATGTAGATTTCCTTTTATTATTAATTTGTATGTTTTCATGCCAAAAAAGACAAAACTGATGGCTTTGAAATGTAATCTTCATAGAATTATAAAGAAAATCAAAGGAGTAGTATTTTAACTCTCAATATATGTTTTGAGGATGGTTAGTGTTCACATTCTTTTTTTAATTGTTGTTAATCATTGGTTCTCATTTCTTTAAAAAGCTATGATTCAATATATCCTTAAAATATTAGTATGGGGTACTCAGCATGTAACTCTTCAAAATAATTTTGATTGAAAACTTCTATGATGGGGCTAGAGAGATGGCTCTGTAGCTGAAAGCATTTGTAAAGGACCAGTGTTAGGTTCCTAGCACCCACATCATGGCTCAATTTGAGGAAAAAGAAATTCTCCTATCTATCTCCTTATAACTCCAGGTCCAGGAGGTCTGATGCACCCTTCTGACCACCACACACCAGACACACATTTGATGCATATACTACATGTAGGCAAAGCACTCATATGTATAGAATTAAAAAAATGTCTAATTTTTAAATTTCATCAAGTTTTTATTTTTAATAAGTGAAACACTACCAGGGTATGTAATTGGCATGAATGCAGAGGAGGAAAACTGAAAATTATTTTTAAACTAATTAAAACATTGCCACTCATTTAATAGCCAATAAAGTAATTAAAACTGTTTTACTCTCTTTTATTTTTTAAATATGCTATTGAAACTTTTTATGTTAATTCCAGGAAAAGGAAATATGTGACATGTATTTTGCTTCCTTTCCATCTGATGAAAATTATGTTAGAGCTAGTTCAACTCTTCCAAATAAATAGAACCAACAGCTTCAAATCTCTTTCAGCATTTGTATTTAGTCATTAGTTCTTAATTCTTTATTTATACATATAAATTATATATTATATATATAAATATCTCAATATTTTACATATACTATCTGTCAAAGAAATACTACATTATTTGCATACCTAAGTCAATTCATTAACTTTCTTGGGATAATTGAACTCAAGATTCCTTTGGACCCAGAATTCCTTTAATAGAGAAAAAATAATCAACCATCTGCAGCCTCAGAATTATTTTAAAAAATACTTTTCTGTATATTGAAATACTCTTTTCATGCACTTTAAAATGGGCTAAACATTTCTTAAAAATTTCAAGTAAGATAATTTCAAGATTAGACAGATTTTTTTTGTTTGCTGTTTCAAAGGCTACATATTTGGGAATTTTCCAACTGCAATCTTTTACTGCAATCTGGTTGTTCTTCATCTTAACTAGGCAGCTCAGAGAGAATTAGAAAAGTGGGTGTCTGCATGCACAAAATGAACCAGAATAGCTGGCTGGGATGAATAACAGGTACCAAACATGGAATAGTGGCAGGGGTGTGGGGTGGGGGAAGGTGACCTAGAAAATCACAGATACAGAAGCTTCATGACGTAATATTAAATGTACGTTTAGTAAAGTTCATTCAAACATTTTCATGAACAAGTCTTATAAATATTTTAGTTTCCTGGAAGAGAACTAAATTCGGACTACTACAGAATTTAAAGGAAAATATTTCAGACATATAATGACTTTTTTTTTTTTTTTACTTTTGAGTTCATTGCACTTCCTGTGCAGACTTTTGAGGTACTTACAAATTCACTAGGTGCTTTCTCCATAGAGAATATACTGTGTTCTTAGTAAGCAAAGTAACACTTAGTATGGCTGATGTCCTATAAGACACCTTCCGATACACTGCAACCCTTGGCTCAATTTTGAGGAAAAAAAATTCTCCTATCTACTACAAAGACTGGCTTATAGAAATTTGGGCCTCTCTATCTGGTTGTGCCTAAGATTTTATCAGTAATGTCAAACCTATCTTTTCCTCTGTCCACAGTCAATAGTCATCTGGGGTGCAACACAAAGCCTTTTCCATTACTATTAGGACAATCAATCAGAATAGTTTACACTCCAGACTATTTCAAGGCCAAGGCTAGACTTCACCTGGTCTAGCTTTACACAACTTCACTTTCCTGTCCTCCTGACCTCAAGGCCCTCTCCTCCTCCATGGACATATCTTAAGGTGTCTATTAGGGAAACTAATATACAGTAATAGATTTCCTCATATAAATAAGGATGGGGAAAACAATAAATCTTTTGAAAAGTGGGAGCTACTTTTAACTTAATAGTACCATATGTCAGGTACTGGGTAAGAAAGTATAAGCCATGTATGATTTTTCAAAATACTAATAAATATTATTATTATTATTATTATTATTATATTATTATTTCCAATATCCCTATCTAATTCATAGGTACAGAAATATAATTTTTGAGTGAGTAGGTAATTTTTACAAGATTCTCAGCTAATTGAAGGACTCAGGCTTTCTTGACCCAGAGGCTATTGTTCTGAACATGTTCCTACAAAATTAGTAACAAATGAGTCATTCTAGAACACAGATTCTCAGGCTGAGAAGATAACTCAGTCTGCTGAAAAATCAGAAAGCTCTGCTAATACAATCCCCAGAACCTTTGCAAAATTCTGGAAAAAGTGGCATGCTCCTGTAACATAGTGCTGGGGATGCGCATGGAGACAGGGTGGCTTTCTGAAACTCCTTTGCTTGTCAGCCTAACTATAACAGCGAGCTTAAATTCAGTACAGACCTGCTCTCCAATAACAAAAAGAGTGACCAAGGAATGACCAAGGAAAAGATACCTGACATCTGCATTTGGCTTACACATGTACACACAGAGAGAGACACATATACACACATTCGCATATACATACACACATACACACACACAACAACACACACACACACACACACACACACACACACCACTGAATTCTTATAAAAAGATGGTTAGGGAAAAGTAGACCTGAGTCATATGGGAAATTTTGAACAATCTTTGTAACATCCCTGTAATCATAATAGTGTCTAAAAATAATGTATCTCTTTAAGTCAAATAACTCATGCTAAAGACTTTATACCATAGATAAAGTGTGGTGGGTAGCCATTCCACTTGGATTTTGGAAGTTCCAACCCCCATTGAGACTCTGGCAACTGTCATGCCTACGAGGCAGGGCCAGGGGAGGCGCCTGGAGACCCGAGAGCTGGATGGGCCAGCGCTCTCTCTGTGCGCTCTCTCTGTGCCGGGATGCTGAACGGTGGAGGTTGACTGAGCAGAGCTCCAGAGAACACCGCTGGACTGCGATACACCTTCCCCAGACCCCCTGCGATCTACCTATTACTTAATTTGTGAGTTACACCATTAAATAAATATCCTTTTAACTATGTGGAGTGGCCAAAATAATTTCACCAATAATAAGTTTTCCAAAAGGAAGCCACTGGCAACTATAAACTGTGAATGGGAGATCCCAGTGGACACCAGAGTGTAAGAGGTGGAGTACAAGGTTGTACACCTGTACCTCTATGAAGGAAAATCACCTACCTATAAACAGCACCTAAAGTCACACACAGAGTGCAATGCTGTCCATTTTCAAGAGGAAAGACATTTGGAAATGTTCTACAGCATGAATGAGCCTTGAAGATAATTGTGCTAAGTGAAATAAGACAGTCTTTAAATAAGTTAGCCTTTTTAGACTAACAAGTCCAGTTCTTTGAGGTACTTGGGCAGTCAAAACCATAGACAGTAACATGGAAAGGCAGTCGGGGACTGGGATACTGGAGATGGGAAGAGGGTTTTTATTTATTTATTTTTTTTTATTTTTTTAAGCCTACAGCACCGGTATTTCCCAGGTCTCCCATCCAAGTACTAACCAGGCCCGACCCTGCTTAGCTTCCGAGATCAGACGAGATCAGGCGCGTTCAGGGTTGTATGGCTGTAGACAGGAAGAGGGTTTTTAATGGGGGGAATGTTGTGGACACAGATGGTGGAGCTGGTAGTTCAGCCCCCTGAATATACTTAATATCCCAGAGTGTACACTTAAATTTCTAATATATAGTATCTTTGCATATGTATATTAACTACAATAAATGGTGCTAAATGCCAAAATAAAATAATATCTCAAAATTTCCTTGCAAAGAACAATGATACATTTTCATTCTCTTTCAGACCTCTTAGTTTTTGTAATGGCACAAAAAATAAGTCAGGAATTTAAGAATAAGATGTTGAATTAAAACTCAGCAGGCGGAGATTATATTCAAAAAAACAAAACACTGTGACTCCATAGAGAAATATGGAATTATTTCATTCTTTTACTTTTATATATATGTACTCTGTTTGCATAATTTCCCACTCCCTCTATTCTCTCCATCCCCCTCTATGCTCTCCTCTCCCTTTCAAATTCATAGCTTCTTTTCTCTGTTATTTTCATACACACATATAAATGAATATACAGTCAACCCTCTGAGTCCATTTAGTCTTGCTTGCACATATGTTATTAGTGATGACCACTTAGTATTGGTTAACCAATTAGGGGGTTCATCATTAGGGAAAACTGATTCTCCCTTTCACAGCAGTCATTTATTGCCCATAGCTCTCATCTAGAGATGAGATCTTGTGAGATTTCCCTCATCACATTGGCATGTATATTGTTGGTGTTGTTGTTCAGATCTTGTTTAGAAACAACGTTGTTGAGAGGTCCTGAAAGTAGCTTCCCTGTTATATACAGAAGATACCACCTCATAGTTCAGTTATTCTGGCTTTTAAAGTCTTTCCACAGCCTCTTCCACAATGTTCACTGATTCATAGGTATGGCAGTTTTGTTGTAGATTTATTGACTGGGCCTGGACATGCTATGATCAGTTATTCTCTGCTTTTTGACTAGTTGGAGTTCCTGTAATGGTCTTGGTGTGCTGGTAAAAGAAGATTCTTCAATGAGGAGTGAGATCTCCATGTTTCTCTGGGTATAAAGATAAGTTTGAAGAATTCAGTTAGAGATTGCATTAATTTAGGATACTGGTAGTAGTAGTAAGTTTTCTTCTATGTTCCATGGCCTCACCAGCCACAGGTATTTGGGTAGGTTTACAGTACCAGGCATAAATTCCCTCTTATTGATAGGCCTGTAAGTACAACAGGACAGCTGTTGGTTACCAATAAGGTATAAATGCCACTATTGCACTTAGGCATCACATCTGAGTAGGATGATTGATTAATTTTCTCCCTGGACATCTTTCACAGCACCTTCTGGTACTATAGAAAAGCTAGGAATTTAATGGCACTCTCATACTTTTTATTCACCCAACTTTCTATTCGCTGTTCCAGGAATGAATAGATGCAAACATGGACAAAAGGTGCTCAAACATCGTGTGTGCCTGTGCCCCTGGAAGAAGCCTCCACTATACAGTCTGTCTATCTTTTTTTCCAACTACAACTCATGATAGATAATACATGGGTTCTTTTCCTTGGAGCTGTTTATGTCTAATCTAGTGGCTAACTTTGTCCTCTGATACCCAGTTAAGTTCATTAGGGTATGTAATATATTGGGGTACACAATGTATCACATTTCCCCATTTTTGTCCAAAATAATAAAAGGTTATAAATGTAATAAAAACTCATACAATAAGTACAGTAAGTATATACAATATATATAATCAAGAGTTACATTAACATTGTCCAGTCCATTAACATTTGACAGATTCTGAGAAAATCCTCTGTTATTTATCCTATTTTGGTGAGTCCAAATACCTAATTCACTTTCTATCCTAACTTGTATTACCAACCAAAAACTATCTTTTGTGTCCTGCTTGTCCATTTTGGACAGCATACTGTCAGCAGTCAAGGCAAGGGCACTTCTTGCCAGTGGCTAACTTTTGCCACAATGAGACTAAATTCCATAAGGAGTTTCTTCAATGCCCATCATCTTTTCTGAAGTATATTGGTGCTGCCAGGAGCAAGCAGACTTGTCTCATGTCACTAAAAAAAAGTATCTATGTTATTAAAATATCTTAAATGCCATGTTATGTAGATCTTTGTAGTGTTTGAAGATCTGTCTATCTAAAATATATTTCTGCTTGACTTTGAAAACACACCTAATATGACTATAAGTTTGATTGTAATGATTAACTACTAACTTACATTTCTTTATTATCCTAAACAGTTGTTATAATAACTTTAAAGGACTAGCAATTTGGATTACATTGTTAAATGAGCTATAAAGGTACAATACCTTGAACAAGATTAGAATATATGTATAATATTTTCTAACAAAATCATCTCAAATTTGTATCAATTATATATGATTTGTGTACAATATGCAAAAATCAAATCCAGGCTGGGCGGTGGTGGGCTCACGCCTTTTAATCCCAGCGCTCAGGGAGGCTGAGGCAGGTGGATCTCTGTGAGTTCAAGGCCAGCCTGGTCTCCAAAGTGAGTTCCAGGAAAGGTGCAAAGCTACACAGAGAAACCCTGTCTCGGAAAAAAAAAATCAAAATCCAGTGTTAAAATAGATAATCCAAACACCAACCACACCCGAGTCCATCTGCCATTGTCTTTGTTGTCAGCTGCTATAAATTCTAGGATGTTTTTGTGGTCTAACATCAGAGTCTGATAAATCTCTGCCTCTCAAGCCACTGTGTTGGGCCATCCCACCCCTACTTTTCTCCAAGGTACTCTTGAGCAGGAGCGAAGGAAATATTAGATAGAAATATAGCTAAAGAGAGACAGACAGAAACACAGGATAGCCTCAGGAGGGCCTGGATCCTAATCCATCCGGCCCTGTTTCTGCCAAAGGACTTTTAAAGGAATGCCAAGGAGAGGAGCAAAAGACCTCCCCCTAGGCACAGCCAAGTGCAGATCCATCTAACCATCTGGCAAACTTGCCCATCAAATCATCCCTTTGCGCAGCAGCTCTGCTGTGTCAGGCAAACTCCGACCTCACAAGGAAACTTCTGTGGGCTCCCACAAAGCAGAAACCCTCTTCCCTAGAAGA
Organism: Peromyscus leucopus; assembly: GCF_004664715.2. Taxonomy (NCBI): domain Eukaryota; kingdom Metazoa; phylum Chordata; class Mammalia; order Rodentia; family Cricetidae; genus Peromyscus; species Peromyscus leucopus. The sequence continues at coordinate 13,662 of NW_023505295.1, read as the reverse complement.
GATTATTTCACAGCCAACTTCTTCTCCCTGCCACTTGCCTCATCAAACTTCTTCCAAATTGACCTTTGCCAATGCTCTCTTGTAACACGATGGTCCTGGCACTTCTTCTCTGAACCAGCAGCGGTTAAAACCCTTTGTCCTGGTAGCAGCATCACCGCAGTCACCAACACGATGAGAAGCAGCCAGGCAACTCGGAGCAGCAGCCACCGCCTCCACGGTCCTGCTGCCACAGTTTGTGGCCCAGCCCCAGCTGTAGCTTCTCCTCAGCAAGTCTCCCAGGCTAGCTTCAAACTAGGGATCCTCCTGCCTCCACCTCCCTCAGCAAATCCTACCTGCATGTGCCACCACAACTGGCTGAGTACAGCTCAGCCTGAGCTGGGGACTGCAAGGCCACAGGTAAGTGGCTCTTTCATGAATTTGTCACCAGATGTAAGAAGAATTACTAGATGGTCTTAATAATAATAATAATAATAATAATAATAATAATAATAATAAAAACTGGAGCCAGATATTGGGGTGAAAGCTGAAAGATCAGAGAAACAGAACAAGCCACAGCCAACCTAATCTTGCCAACTCCTCAGCCAATCCTGATTCCATGAATCCTCAGACTCAAAGTCTCTGAGTCCTCACCCCTGAGGGTCTCAGTTGAACTGCTCCTTAGTTCCTGTCTCTTCATGCCTTATACCATTCTCCACCCAACCATGTCACTTACTGGGATTAAAGACATGCATGCTTTCCAAGCAAAAGCATGAGATCTCAAATGCTGGGATTAAAGGTGTGTGCCACCACTGCCTGACTCTGTTTCCAGTGTGGCTTTAAACTCACAGAGATCCAGATGGATCTCTACCTCCCAAGGAATAGGATTAAGGGTGTGTGCCACCACTGTTTGGCCTCTATGTCTAATCTAATGGCGGACTCTGTCCTCTGATTCCCAGATAAGTTTATTAGGGTACACAATATTTTGGAGTACACAGTCTGTACCACAGATCTGGACTTGATTGGAGAGCCTGCTGATAACCTGAATGAGTTGACCACTAAGACTCCTATGTAGATGGTGAGGGTGAGGTGGGGTTACTTGGTCTTTCCTGACCCAGGCTCCCTTCACTCCCTGGTTAGAGACAGAACATACTAGGAAAGATTTGGGACTTACAAATTCTGAGTATGTTCCTTCTAACTGCTAGCCTCCAGGTTTCTAAATGCCTCAAGAGCCAGCAAGGAGCCCAGATCCCCTAGGACCCCCTGAAGCCCCAGTGCAATCAAGCCACCAAATGCATCCAGGCCCTACAAGGAACTCATGTTGCCTAGTGCACCCAGGAGTCCCAGTGCAACTAAGTTTGGAATGTATCCAGGTCCCCCAAGTGACCAGATCTCCAAGCACCTGGAAACAGTTAAAATGGAAACAGGTGCCCTCGGTCCCCAAGGAGTCCTGCTGGTCATGGTTCCCTAGGTACTCTGGTTTCCTTCAGACTCTCCAGGGCTGCAAGTTTTCCCAAATGCTCTGAGATGCCTGCACAGGGAATGCTTCATGTACACCATGAGGACTTGAGTGCCAGAGTACCAAGATCAAGGTCTGACTCTCTTGTCCTCCTCTCCCCAGCCAGAATAGCCACTCTCCCATCAGCCCCCTGCATTAGTTAACTGTAGGAGCCCATATTCAGGTTCCTAGTGGCTTTACCTTGCAGTCCGCATAGAGAAGATGATTGCAATCACCGGCCTGAATGCAGGTGTCTGAGATGGTCTGCACTTGGCTATGCTAGGGGAAGTCTACCCTTGGCATTCCTATAAATAAACCTAGGGCAGAGACAGATCAGGCCTGTTGGAGTAGGTTCCAGGCCCTCTCAAGGCTATCCTATATTTTCTGTTTATCTCCACAATCTAAATCCTTCTATCTAATATTTCCTGCTGCACTCACTCAAGAAAACTCTGGGGAAGTGTGGGTTGTTGGGTAGCCACCCTGCAGTTAACCAGAATCTCCCACTCCCTGTGTTGCTTACACTGGCGTGGGCAGCTAGAGACAGTTGTAGATATGGGGACTGGACTCCACATTCTCTTCAACTCAGGAATACTCTGGATCTATGCAACAGTCCCACAGGGGCTCATGGGCAAATATATCAGGTCTCCCAGTGAAACCCTGAACTTTCTACTGAAGCTTTTTTAGTCCCTGGAATATCAAGACATATCCATCCTCTCTTCATCCCTCCTCGGCATCTTGATTTCTAGAGGTGCTCTGTCTCTCTGTGTCTCTGTGTCTCGGTCTGTGTGTGTCTGTGTCTGTCTGTCTTGGGGAGGGGGTGTTGGGTAGAGCCAGCCTTTCTATTCATCATATTGACCTTGGCCTTGTGTTCCAGGCTAGGGCCAAGGGTCTTTCTCTGACCTTCTTCTTATCGTCCCAAATCTGTTTCAGGACCCAACAGGCCAAATACAATTGTAAAAATACCCAGAATTTTCAAAAAGAACTACCTGAAATGTACAGATGCCCTGGAGCTGGTGTTGGGTCTGGCCACATGTGTGGCTCCTATTTATCACTGCCTCTGCCAATATATATTCTGAGTGGCCCAGCACATCCAGGGAGAAGAAATTCCATCCCCCACCCCAGCACATCCAAGGAGAAGAATTCCACTCCCCCACCCTCCCACCCCCCCTGCCCCGCCCCAGCATATCCAGGGAGAATAATTCCATCCCAAATTCATCCCCAGCCTGGAAACTTCTCTCCATGCTGGTCAGACATGTAAGGGTATGGGGCTTAGTCCCCAAGAAGAGATGCTGGATGGCCAAGGCCCACAGCAGCTGCCAACCCTGGTCAACCACAGCTGTTGAAGCCACACCTGAGGCAGCAGTAGCTGAGGGTGCAGCCTCAGCGCAAGCTCCAGTTGCCACCTCCGCTGCGGCCTGAGGCTCAGAGGACGCTCAAAGCTCAGGCCCATCTACTGAGGAGCTCTGCCTAAGAGTCCTTCAAGACCTGGTCACTTCGATAGGCCCGGTGAGACGTCTTCACCATACCCAACCTCACTCACCTCTGCACTAAGAACCGTTGGTTCAGGCCAAGAAATGAGTGTTTCAAGGAAGAGGTGGCTTTGCAGACAATGGCTGGGACATTGCTGAATCTGAGGTATTGGGGGAATGGGTCCTCCTGTGTCCTGAGGACCACAGGTCATATCCTGGTGTGGGTGCATGGAGTTCAGCAGCTCCGCCGAGCTTTAGAGTTTGTATACCTGCCAACTTAACTGTGCTGTGCCTGAGGTTTTATTTTCGTCTTTTAAGTGGAGGGGGGCTGTCCAGAAGCTCCTAGCACTCCTCTGTCCTCCTCCCAGAATGTAGGGGTTACAGGCACATGCCGCCGCTGCACCCAGATAAGTTTGCTTTTTTGATACTGGGTCTACATCTATGTTGCCAGTTTTCTATGAACTGCTTCCTTTTGTGCCCCCGATTGCTCTTTTCTGAGAGGAGGAGTGGATTGGACAGAGAAGTGAGGTGGGGTGAAGGGATTGGGAGGAGAGGAGGGAAAGGAAACTAGTCAAGTTGAATAAGAGAGAAGAATAAATAAAAGAGAAAAACATTTCTCACCGAGTTTTTGCTTTCTTTCCTTCTTTTTTATTTTATTTTTTTTATTTGTTTGTTTGTTTGTATGAGACAAAGTTTCTCCGTGTAACAGCTCTAGCTATTCCAGAACTCAATTTGTACACCAGGCTGGCCTTGAACTCACAGAGATCCTCCCACCCCCAACTGACTCTGCCTCTTGAGTACTGGGATTAAAGGTGTATGCTCTTACCACCTGGCTCATGGAGTTTTCTTTCTCCAACTAATAGGATCAAATTTTGTTGTATTTGAAATAGTTATGTAAATGGCAATGTTTCCTTACGTAGCCAGGCTGGTCCCCAGGTTCTGGCTATCCTCCTCCTGCTTCCTGAGTACTGAAATTCCAGATGTGTGCTAAATGCCTGTGCTACTGCAAACTTGTTTTTATAACTAATGTATCATTTATCCTATTTCATTAAATAATGTGGTTTTTTTTTTAGTACAATTTAACGGGTATTTTACTAGTTTGCATTGCAAAACATCAAAACTTTAAAAACACGGGAGTTGAGACAGCAGTCACTGAAGATTGCTTGGTGTGGTACTGAAGGAGTGGTTCAATGAGTCAGGGCAATTCTTGCTTTAACAGGAAAGCTTGGATCAGTCCCCGCTCCCACCACCTGGCTCACAACCATCCATTTGGAACCCCAGTCCCTGGGGATCTGAGTCCATCTTCTGGTTTCTAGGGCCCTAGGCTTTATCTATGTACACACACGTGTTGGCAAAACGCTTTTGCACACAGAACCAAGAACAGATTGTTGGGTCAGGCGGTGGTGTCCTACGCCTTTAATCCCGGCACTCAGGAGGCAGAACCACGCAGATCTCTGTGAGTTTGAGGCCAGCCTGGTCTACAAAGTGAGATCCAAGACAGGCACCAAAACTACACAGAGAAAACCCTATCTTGAAAAAGCAAAAAATAAACAACAAAATAACAACAAAACACTGTTGGTCAACCTTGAAACCTGGAATTTGGTTCCTAGCACCTTCTTCAGGAACCCCATAAATGCCTGTACCTCTAGTTCCAGGGGCGCTGAAACCCATTTATATGCTAGGGGCACCCATACACATGAAGCAGATGCACACAAACATAAATATAAATGAAAAGGAACCAGTGATAAAAAAAAATGGCTTAAGCTTAAGTATGGTAGCTCATGCCTTTAATGCCAGGATTTGTGACTGAAGCAGGCTAATCTCCAAGTCAGCCTGTTCTTTATACCCAAAGCCTTATTTTAAAAAAAAAGAAAAAAAAAAGTCAGGTGTGGTGGTGCACGTCTTTAATTTCAGCACTTGGGAGGCAGAGACAAGAGCTCTGTGAGTTTGAGGCCAACCTGGTTTATACAGTGAATTCCAGTGTAGCCAGTGATAGCTAGAGAAATTCTGTCTCAAATCTCTCTCTCTCTCCCTCCCTCTCATAGTATGGTCATTGTATATAGATCTTGAGAACGACCCCAAACATCCTGCCCGAGGCCAACCCAGGGAAAACCAATCCTGGGAAACCCAACAACTTGGAGGTGTTGGTGAGATTGCCCTACTGATCAACCTGCTCTGGTGAGATCCATTCGGGAGAGGTTTCAGAAGCCTACAGTCTGCAGTCTGAGCAAACAAGATCAGCTGAGGAGCAAAACACAACCTGAGAACACAAAAGAAGGAGCCGCCCAGCCACCGAACCAGATCACCAGAATCATAAGCCCACCCTATACCGACTGGAAAACAGGTAAGCCCCCATCTCTGGACCGGCAGACCACATCTCTAGCCTCTAGGCCCCAGCCATCAGAGCCCCAGGGACCAGACAGCTACCTTTCCCTTCTCCCCCACCAAAAAACAAAAACAAAAAACCAAACTGGGAACCCAACAACTACTGGAGCCATAAGCTTACCCTGTACCAGTTGGGAACAACTGCTCCCTGAGACAGAACTCTATAAAGCTCTTACTGGCCCGGAAGTCAGAGATATCCCTGCCTCTGCCACCTGAGTGCTGGGATTAAAGGAATACTACACCAGGAAAGTTTCAGCAACTTATCCCTGGTTGACCTCAAAGTCATTCTGTAGCCCGGCCTGCCCTTGACCTTGCAATTCTCCTATTGCATGCCGCTTCCTAAGTAGCAAGGGTTACAGGTCTGTGCCCCCAGGCCTGGCTCTTAAGAGGCCTTTTTTTTTTCTTTTTCTTTTTCTTTTTCTTTTTCTTTTTCTTTTTCTTTTTCTTTTTCTTTTTCTTTTTATTTCTTTTCCTTTCTAATACTATTCAGTTCTACATAACAGTCACAGATTCCCTTGTTCTCCCCCTTCCTGCCCCCCTCCCTTCCCCCAGGCCACCCCCATTCCCACCTCCTCCAGAGCAAGGCCTCCCTCGAGGACTAAGATCGACCTGGTAGACTCAATCCAGGCAGGTCCAGTCCCCTTCTCCCAGATTGAGCCAAGCGTCCCTGCATAAGTCCCAGGTTTCAAACAGCTAACTCATGCAATGAGCCCAGGACCTGGTACCACTGCCTAGTCCCTTCTGGACAAGAGTGCCCATCCAAGAGGCCTTTTATAACATTGGGAGTGTATGATTATTCCTGTCACTTGAAAACCTAGAGACTCATGGAGAGTTTTGTCTGTTGTTTCTTAACCATTTGTTGCTTTGTGAGGCAGGGTCTTCTGTAGCCCAAGCAGCATTTGAAGCTGCTGTGTAGTCAAGGCTGGCCTGGGAATCCTGATCATCCTTCCTTCACCTACCAGGCAATATAGGCCTGCTCTACCAAGTTAGTTTGCACCTGGGTTTTTTGTTTGTTTGTTTGTTTGTTTTTTCTGTTCTTTGACACAGGGTTTCTCTGTGTAACAGCATTGTCCGTCCTGGATCTCACTTTGTAGACCAGGCTGGCCTCAAACTTACAGAGATCTGCCTTCCCCTGCCTCCCGAGTGCTGGGATTAAAGGTGTGGGCCATCAAGTCCAGTGGGGATAATTCCTATAATGTTTCAAAAACTACACTGTAAAGCCCCCTAAAATTGGACACCGCGGGGAACAGTCTTTAGTGCCTGCAGGACGTACATGTTTTAAGTTTGCATTTCATGATGTTCTATGAGAAGAATAAAAATCATAGAATAAAAAAATTCAGTAACAAAAAGCCAGGTATGGTGGCTCACATATGTAATCCTAGCATGGAGAAGGCTCATCAAGACCTCTGCAAATCACAGGACTGTGTGACCTACAGACTGATGTTCTGCCTTAGCAAAACAACAGAACCCAAAGGGATGAGGTATAGTTCAGTGGGCAGAGTGGGCCATCCTCAGCAGTGTCCAATCTACTGTGTGGTGGACCATGCTGCTAATTGTTAACGCCAACCCCTGTAGGTCATCACCAGCTACAAAGAAAGTTTAAGTTCAAGGCCAGTTAAAAATACATAAGGCCCCACCTTAAGAAAAAAAAAGGTGTGGAACAGTGGTGGGGCACACCTTTAATCCCGGCACTTGGGAGGCAGAGACAGGCAGATCTCAGCATTCCAGTACAGCTTGGTCTGCTGAAGAGCTTAATAAAGGCACACTCAAGGGAAATGGGCTTCTAATCTCAGTGTGGGTGAGGCAGGGGGATCAGAAGTTCACAATCATCAGCAGTCATACAGTGAGCTTGAAACCAGCCTGAGCTAAAAATCCCCATGTCAAGTTATACTCTCTCAGAGAATACAAAACTTCGGAGGGAAATTTTGGGAGAAAACAAAAAGAATTGGGAGATCCAGTTTTCTGAGCAATGACCCAGTTAGTTAAGAATTTGCCACCAAATCTGAAGACCTAATTCTTTCCCCCCTCAGGATATCCACGATGGAAGGATAAATGCAACATCCACATGTTGTCCTTGGATCTCCACATGTGGGCGCTAGAATGAGTGTGTTCAGAATACATACACAATATCAAAATAGGTAAACATAAATAAAGGATTTCTCTGTGTAGCCCTGGCTGTCCTGGAATTGTGCTGTAGACCAGGTTGGCCTCAAACTCATAGAGCTATGCCTGCCTCTGCCTCCCGAGTGCTATGATTAAAGGTATGTGCCACCACAGACTGGATGCTTGTTTTTAATTATATATTTATCATCATAAAGTGTTTTGAATAAATATATTTTTTCCTTTGTTTATATTTTACCTGGTATTGAGGATTTATCCCAGGATTTCCAACAAAGCTGGAAAAGTGCTCTGTCACTAAGCCTTACCAAGTCCTGCTTGGTTAATTTTGCAATAATTTGATATTGTAGTTCATTTTAATCCTCTGTAGATGTCAAGAAAATGTCCTGGGAGTTGGCCCAGTAAACTGAGGTCTTCCTTCCAGGTTTCCAGAACAAGTAAAAGATCACAGGCAGCTTCCATGTCACTGCAGGCAGAAGTGGGAAACACTTAGGAAACAAGCTGACCAGTCCCAGGTATGGACTGACAGCAGTCAATTCCCTCACAAAAAGTGTATCAGTAGCTGTGTCCTTAACAGTTATTCAGTGCAAGGCCAATCTGTGAACCGACAAGCCACTATCAGGCCTGAGTCTTGAGCGCTGTGTACAGGAGGCAACTCTGGGACCCGGGCACCTCTAGGGACCTGGACTTGGGCTCTTCGTGGCCCAAGTAGTGGAGCTGGGTGGTGGTGGTATCATGGCTGAAAATATTCACAACCAGAAAGTTCTAAGGCTGAGCCAGCCTTCCCCCATCAAGAAGGGGTAGTCAGGCTGGGTGTGGTAGGGCATCCTTTCACCTCAGCACAAAGGAGGCAGAGGCAGGTAGATCTCTGTGAGGTTGAGGTCAACCTGTCTATATAATGAGATACAGGACAGCCAGGGCTGTATGGAGAAATCTTATGTCAGAGTAAGAGAGGGGGAGAGAGAGAGAGAGAGAGAGAGAGAGAGAGAGACTGATAAAACCGTGGCACACACCTTTAACCCCAGATCTCTGAAGGCAGAGGCAAGCAAATCTCTGAGTTTGAGGTCAGCTTGGTCTACAGAGTGAGTTCCAGGACAGCCAGGGCTACACAGAGAGAGACTTTGTCTCAAAAAACTAAACTAAAATATAAAGGAAATAAAGGAGGGATGATAGAAATGAGAAAGTATAGGAGGACACTTGGGTAGCCTGAGTTGATGCCCATTTACTGAGATGGTCACCAACTTAGTAGAGGTCAAAGTTCATCTGGGCTCAAGAGTGGAGGGGAACTAAGAGGGTGTGGCAAAGGATGTGTTAGTGTTTCAGGTCCAAGAAAACCAGCACAGTAATGAAAGACATCCTGGACTCTGCCAAGCCTTCATAGGGTGGGGCTGTAGACTTGAGTAGGAGGAGACAGTGGGAGGGTCTGTTGGAGGTGATGGAAAAAAGAGGTGGGGACCTGGGAGGGGCCTAGGTGGAGAAGATATTTAAGGCCAGGTCTTTGTACTAGAGTTTCAATCACTAGCTGGGGATCCGGTCACGATGGGAGAGCCTGCTGATACCCAGGGTGAGTTGGCCACTAAGGCTCTTGGGTAGATGGGGAGGGTGGCGGCGTGGCTGCACCATTTTGCATTCCCAACAGCAATGAATAGTGTTCCTTTTCCCCCACATCTTCACCAGCTTGAACTATTGTTGGTTAAATCTCTGTGAATCTAAGATAATATCTCATAGTACTTTTAATTTGCATCGATCTGATGGCCAAAGATGTTGAAGGGTTTTTTTTTTTTTTTTTTTTTTTTTTTTTTTTTTTTTGCTTGTTTGCTTTTTGTTGTGTTATTTTATTCAAGACAGGGTTTCTCTGTGTAGCTTTGTACCTTTTCCTGGAACTCACTCTGTAGACCAGGCTGGCCTCAAGTTCACAGAGATCCGTCTGGCTCTGCCTCCTGAGTGCTGGGATTAAAGGCGTGTAGCCACCCATCCGTCCCGGCTATTTGTTTGGTTTGTGGAGGCCAGGTCATGCTATATAGTCCTGGCTATCCTGTAGCTCTCTGTATAGACCATGCTGTTCAAGACCTCACAGATCATCTGGCCTCTGCCTCATAAGTTCTGGGATTGAAGGTATGTAGCTCTGCACCCAGCCTATTTAACATTTTTTTTTTTAATTTAATTTTATTTTTTGGTGTTTGAGATAGGGTTTCTCAGTATAGTCCTGGCTGTTCTGTAACTCTCATTGTATAATAGATAGGCTGCCATCCAACTCGGCCTCCTGCCTCTGCCTCTCTAGTGCTGGGATTAAAGGTGTATGTGTTACTACACCCTGTTAGGTCTGCTTGTTCTTGCAGTTCAATTTTTTTTTTTTTAGCTGAGATTGAACCCAGGGCTTTGAGCTTGCTAGGCAAGCGCTCTATCACTGAGCTAAATTCCTAACCCCTCTTGCAGTTCATTTTAAAAAAATTCATTGTATATTCTGAATTTTACCTGTCTGTCAGATCTTGTTTGACAAATTTTTTTTCTGGAGAAAGGCCTTATACATATGTCCACTCACTATAGATAGGAAATCAATGACAGAACAAAGTACAGATACCACCAAAGTCGCAATGTGATGAACCATGAGTTTTATGGGGGTTATTTTACAGATTGTTAAATGCTGGTATAACAACCATAGGGTAGTGTAAGCCCCATGTTCAGGTAATGAATAGTTGACTTAAATGGAGTCCATTTGTATGTGTCTGTGTCTGTATTTGTTTGCTTCTTTTCCCCTTTTGAGTCAGTGTTACCTGTAGCCCCAGCAGACTCTAGCACTGTTATATACTCAAGGCTGGCCTTAAATTCCTGATTGCTCCCAATCATCCTTTCTCCACCTCTGAGGCAATGAGGGCCTACTCTACAAACCTGATGTGTAGAAGTCCGTAAATGGGCCCTAATTTCTGTAATGCTTCAAAAGAGCTGGCAATTAACCATAAAGGCCTCCAAATGGAGCAACATGGCCAAGAGTCAGCTAGTCATGCCTATAAGCCATGTGTAAAGTAAATTGGTTGCAACAACTCTGGGTTTGGTCCCGCCTGGATTTTGGCACTGAAACATGAATTTTGCAACTCTGGGGAAAGGTGTCCTGACTACCTGTGGTTTCAGGCAACACTTTGAGCTGCTTAGGACAGCACTTGATGGCTGAAGCTGCAAGGAGACAGTTCAGCCCTGGAGGTGAGGTATCCCAGACACTTCGAGCTGCTCAGAACAACAGCTCTGCCCTGAAGGTGTCCCGGGGTTGTTTAGCACAGCTCTGACAGCTGGAACTGCAAGGAGACAGTTCAGCCGCGGAGGGCAATTTTTTTTGAGTTCTCAGGAAAATCAGACCTGGAACTGCTTTAACAAGGAAAGGTGGCCGGCGGTGGCGGCGCACGCCTTTAATCCCAGCACTCAGGATGCAAAGCCAGGCGGATCTCTGTGAGTTCAGGCCAGCCTGGGCTACCAAGTGAGTCCCAGGAAAGGCGCAAAGCTACACAGAGAAACCCTGTCTCCAAAAAACAAAAAACAAAAAACAAAAAAAAAAAAAAGGAAAGGTGATAGTTTTTAGCGCTGCTCTTACCCTGTGAGGAAAAGTCAAAACATGACAGAATCTACTAACAAGAATTTTATTAAAGAAGGGAGAAGGGATAGATGTGATCAAGCCTGCTGAAAGGAAACATGAGGGAAGGGGGCAGGAGGACATGGGGCCTGGTTTTTAAGGACCACCCCACACATGCACACATAGGCCCACATGGCTACTTCATGCATGCACATGGTCATGCTGCACGTAATTTATGTGACCACACAGTGCATGGGTTACATAGGACAATAAGACCAGAAATGACTAGGCAGAAATGATCAAGGTCCCACAGGGGCATGCACGATCATGGGGCGTGACTGGAATTCTTATCATCTTGGACTCTGTTTTGATAAGAGATGGTGGATGAGTGGGTATGGGGCATCATGTCTGCTGAAAACTGCCTCCAGCTGACTTGGTGGGCATTGATTGGATCTTGGGGAGATAAGGAAGGGGGCTTCTGAAGTAGTCAGGCATCCTGAGATTGTGGACTGTCATCTGCTGCCCTGGAGTTGTCCATCTTTCCTGGCTTGGAACTGTGACTGCTCATGTCTGACAGGATACTGGTGAGACAGAGAAAGGCTTAGGAAAAAGAATCATTATTATTTTTATTTTCTTTGGAGTGTTCCCAGATCAGGACAGTTTAGGGTTGGCACTTATCTGAAGTAGATCCAACCTGTCCAGATGGGCTTAAACTGGTTTTTGGAGCTTGTGAAAAATTTGAACATATTAAGAAGCAGCCATGAGAAAACTGGTGATCATTGTAGTGTTTAGTACTCTGCCTAATTTTTTACCCGAGATAAGCTTTTTTAGAGGTAGACTACTTTTTTCCTCATTTTTATTTATTTATTTATTTTTTCTATTCTCAGCTTGATATAGTATAAATTCTAATCTTAATAGTGAAATGTTTCATTGAGGCTTGCCTAGTAATTTAAAGTAAAACCAAAACTTATTTTAAGCCATAGTCATCCTACACCCCACCCTTCCCCAGCCCCCCAACCCACCACCCCCACCCCGGTATATAGCCTTCCTGGTTTGGTGGGTTGTATTCTGATTGTTCTTTGCTTTATATCTAAAATCCACTCATGAGTGAGTACATACCGTGTTTGCCCTTCTGGTTTGGGTTACCTCACTCAAGATGATTTTTTCTAGTTCCATCCATTTTGCCTGCAAATTTCATGCTTTTTGTTTTTCTCTGCTAAGTAGTACTCCATTGTGTATATGTACCACATTTTCATATCCATTCTTCAGTTGATGGGCATCTAGGTTGTTTCCAGGTTTTGGTTATTACAAATATTGCTGCTATGAACATAGTTGAGCATGTATTTTGTGGTATGAATCAGCATTCCTTGGGTATATGCCAAGAGTGGTATGACTGGGTCTTGAGGTAGATCGATTCCCAATTTTCTGGGAAACCACCATACTGATTTCCACAGTGGTTGTACAAGTTTGTATTCCACCAACAGTGGAGGAGTGTTCCCTTTGCTCCACATCCTGTTCAACATTAGTGACTGTCATTGTGTTTTGATCATAGCCATTCTGACAGGTATAAGTGTATCTCAGAGTCATTTTGATTTGCATTTCTCTGATGATTAAGGATGTTGAGCATTTCTTTAAATTTTTTTCAGCCATTTGGGATTCTTGTTTTGAGAATTCTCTGTTTAGCTCTTTAGTCCATTTTTTAATTGGATTGTTCAGTATTTTGATGTCTAGTTTCTTGAGTTCTTTATATATACTGTGGAGATCAAACCTCTGTCAAGTGTGGGGTTGGTGAAAATTTTCCCATTCGGTAGGCTGTCTTTTTGTCTTATTGACTGTGTCTTTTGCCTTAAAAAAGCTTCTCAGTTTCAGAGGTCCCATTTATTAATTGTTGTGCTCAGTGTCTGTGCTGTTGGTGTTATATTTAGGAAGAGGTCTCCAGTGCCAATGTGTTCAAGAGTACTTCCTAATTTCTCTTCTATTAAGTTTAGTGTAACTGGATTTATGTTGAAGTCTTTGATCCACTTGGATTTGATTTTTGTGGCATGGTGCAGATATGGATCTTTTTGTAATCTTTTAACGTATTGGCATCATTATGCCAGCACTATTTGTTGAAGATACTTTCTTTTTTCCATTGTATAGTTTGGCTTCTTTGTCAAAAAACAGGTGTTCATATGTGCATGGATTAATGTCAGGGTCTTTCAATTCGATTCCATTGGTCTGTATGTCAGTTTTGATACCAGTACCAAGCTGTTTTTTATTACTATAGCTTATAGTAGAGCTTGAGTCAGAAGTGGTGATGCTCCAGAGGCTGCTTTATCATACAAGATTCTTTAGCTATCCTGGGTCTTTTTTGTTTTTCCATATGAAGCTGAGTATTTTTCTTCCAAGTCTGAAGAATTGTGTTGGGATTTAGATGGGGATTGCATTGAACTGTAGATTGCTTTTGGTAAGATTGCCATTTTACTATGTTAATCCTACCTATCCATGAGAATGGGAGATATTTCCATTTTCTGATATCTTCTTCAATTTCTTTCTTTTAGAGATTTAAAGTTCTTATCAAAGGTCCTTCACTTGTTTAGTTAGTGTTATCCAAGTTATTTTATAATTATTTTGGCTATTGTAAAAGGTGATGTTTCTCTGACTTCTTTTCCTCG